>NW_015151033.1:189528-266968 GCF_000732505.1 Cyprinodon variegatus | reverse complement strand
TTTTTTTTTTTTTTTCTTTTTTTTTTTCTCACAATAAATGCTGGAGCTATTTTTTTCCCAGCAAAATAAGTTATCGTGACCAACTTATACACATATAAGTTTAGTGGCTTTTTAACTTATTGCCACTATCTTAAAGCTCCACTCTGCTACCACTGGTGCTGCAAAATAAAGAAACAGCCTTTTTGGGGGGCATTTCTATGTTTATGTTAAAAACAAATTCATTGAAAGTTTCGATGAAAATGTTTTCTGACCAAAACTGATATTAAACTGTCAAAGAAAATGTATTGTGATTTGTGGGACAGTTTTGTGTCTTCAAACAAGAATCCATTCAGGGTGTTATAACCCCTTCGCCTCAAAGCAAAAACTGTTTATTTCAAACAAATATTTCATCTCTGGCTTCCTCTTTTTTTTTATTCTACGTACAAGAGGTCTGAGGGGAAAACGTGGCTGTTAGTCACAAAGTTGCACACAGGAAATGAAATGAACAGCTGTTGGTAGGGAGGAGAGAACTGAGGGAGAAACAACCATGTCAGACTGCTGAGCGTTAGCTCCTTCTCAGTAGCTGACGTGATCTGCATCGAAATCAGACGCTGCGCAGCACAGCGACTGCTTTCGTGCCTTTTTCAAACAGGGCTACCAGAAGAAAGAATGAGCCTCTAAAGCCTCAAGGTCAGATATTAGATCTGGATAGGGAACAATAAACATGTTTGAATTGGCAGCCTTGTGCCTGGACAACCATTCAATTACAGGCTGACAGTGCACTTGCTCAGCGCTAGATCTGAGGGCCTGATTGAGTTTGAGTTGTTGCTGCTTGTGGGATTATGAAACATGACAGGCTTTTTATAAGGTGTAATTAACACTCTGATTTTAATGGGGACAAGACTGATATTAAATTGGCTTCAGGTTTCAGTGTCAGGGGTTGACTGTTGCAAATGCTCTGTGTGTGGGAGTATGTGTCTGTGCTAACAATATTATTTCAAGTCATATACATCTATCATCTGTCATAATCTAAGGGTTATTTACAAAACATGTGACACATTTTAAAATCTGTGACAAATAATTTATAATTGTAGGATTTTTTTTAAGTTGTAACTTTAAACCCCCAGACTAATCTTCATTCACTAAGAAAAATCCCTGTGAATAAAAAAACGACAGAAAAAACAAGGAGCTGATTTAAAACAGCTCAGAGAAATCAACAAGTATGGCGGATTCAAAGCTGTTGAAACTTTTTTTTTTTACTAAAACCCTTTCACTGCCTTAATGATGTCTCTAGGTACCAAACTTTTTGTGTTCACGTTCAGCTGAACAGCTTGCAATAGAGCACAGCCATATGGCCCGAATGAAAAAGCAAGTGCAACAAAACTAATTTTCAAGGAAGTACTAAAAATGGGGTCGGCTTTCTTGGCAGAGAAGTTGAGAGAACGAAGAATAATGAGCAGTGATTCTAAAAATTAATGTGACAACAGCATTAAAATCGAATGTTCCTCTGGGACCCTAAGAAACGTAACTTTCGTAGTGGCTTTGTGCTAGCGATTCACTGGACATGCTTTTCTTAGCATTGAACATACTGTAATTGTCACATTGGGTCCGATCCTTGCATCCGTCAATCATGTCTTTGTCTTCACTCTGGAATAGGAACCCCTGCTGTTCCTCTCCCATTCTAATTCAACAGCACACCTGAAAACAGCAGTTACATGCAATCATCCACGACACATACCCTTCGCCTCCCATCTCTTTGAGTACCAGCTGTAGCCATCTCTGTTTTTCTGTGCCGTAAATATTGGCAAATCGAGTGTAGAATAGCCAGTTAAAACAAACAATTAGAGAACCCATTTCCCAGAGGGACTGCCTGTCAGAGGTATTTATACCTTTCAAACAGATCTTGATTGTTCAGGAAGAGCCCTAAGGGAATACTGATGTACAAGAATTGTGTGTGATTGTCATATGCATCACCATGAAATGAACAGACCTTGTTAAACAGTAAGGCTTTTGAGTATGGCAGGAATTCATCTGTCGGCATTCCCTTTTCCACTATTCACTGACATGAGATTGTATTTGGCTTTAAAAAGTAGTTGAACTAGTGGTGTATTTCTCAATCCTTCTATTATTTCTATCTTGGCTGCATGAACAAGCAAGAGAATAGACAACTTCACAAGGTATTATGCCTTCACAAGGTATAGATTTTGATCCCTTCATTTGATAAAACTAAATATATATATAATTTGTTTTTCTCAGTAAAATTGTCCTAAACTATTAAACATAACTGCACCTAACCTTAATGCTTACTACGTTTTTAGAACATGGTTTATGCGAAAAAAGAAAAGAATTGAGTATTTTAGGTTGAACACATGTTATTCATAACAGACTGGGATGCACATGGATGATTCCTTTGCAACCAATACCATGATGAAAGGGATATTTTATTCCACATTTTTATATTAATACCAGTTGCTTGCATTTTTTAACGGCACTTAAACTTCATATTGGGATTTCTTTTTTTATTAATAGTTTTCTCAAGTTGAAAGGTCTAACAATCTAGCCTAAAGGTCACCCTAAAGATCCACCTAATTTCAAATATTGAATCTTATTTATAAGTTTTATTTCCTAGGGATAAGTTATCGGGTCCAGTACCACACCGCCGCAAAATTTTGATGGACTGATTTTATTTAAGAAAAATTCAAATAGAGCAGTTTGCTTTTCCTTTTTCCCATTAGAACCTCCTTCAAATCTTAGAAGCATAACAATTATCAATCAATCAATTTCTTTATTGTCAACTACAATTTGCATCACAATCAAGATTTTAGTTTCAGTACAAACCATTCATCAGATACATCACATATATCAGGGTGGGGGGGCTGGCGGGGGAACGATTTACTGAGGCCATGCCTGTCGCAGAACTCGGCACACATGGGTCAGTTAAAACTCTGATTCAATATTTAGACAGGCAAGTCATCCAAAAAATGATTACGCTTGGAATTAGGACTTCAGGGTGCAAAAGTCATTTAAGGGAGCCAAAATCTGGAATTTTACATAACAGTTTTCAATTTTCATCTTCACTGTTGTGAAAAAAATCAACAATATAACTACGGGGATTCATAGGGCCTGATCTCAGAAGGTTTGGGCATCCTAACACAAGTGCAAATATGTTGGTACATGCAGAGCAGACCTTCAATGAAGGTGCAATGTAATCTGTGTTTGCAAATTAGCAGACAATGTGTGCAAACCATTGTGCAAAAATTTTTTGCTTGCATGACTTCATCATTATGCAAATATCATTCTAATGACAAAACCGTGTAAATTCATGGGTGAAGTGTACCACTGTCAACATTTATCAAGTGCAAAGTTATTTTCCGATTCGGAAACTCAACTGCAGTACTTTTTTAGTACTTTTGAAAGTCAAGTGCAAGTTGACACACCAAACGATCAGCAATCATTGTTGGTAAAAAGGAAGCATTGGTATAGAGCCAGAAAATGGAAGGATAATTAAAATAACAATGCTTTATGAATATGAACGTCAAAAATACTATTAAAAAAAAGAATCTACACATCGGCACAGATTAATGCAGCTGGTCTTTTACTTTCATATTATCGCACTTTGAGCTAAGCCACAAATGTTTTTAGTATTATTATATGATTTATATATATATATATATATATATATATATATATATATATATATATATATATATATAATTATCCCTATTACCACTATAGCCATGGCTTTGAAACTAGCATTTCTTTAAAAGAAGCTCTCAAACTGTAAGTAAAACATGTAATTTGTTCATTTTAATGGGCTGAAACAAAATCAGTTTGCATGTCTAAACGTTGCCAGCAATTTTTTGTAGATCAACTGCAAAACATCCATTTATTGCACATACTGAAAAAAACTGCACGTGCAATTTAGCACATCTAATTTAGAACCTTTGAAGATCAGGTCCTTAGTTTAAATCTGAAATTTTCCCTGTGAACCCAATAAAGTGAATCTTTATCTTGTGTGTTGGATGTTTTATCATACTGTATATCTAATAAAAGAAATAAAAGGGACAAAGTCATAATACTAATTTAAAATATTTACTACTGGTGGAATCAAATGTGGTATTTTACTGCACTTTAAAACTATCAGATCAGTAGGGGGGGGGGAATTCCTGAAAGGTACATTCATACTTTCCCCAGGTATCCACATAGACAATTTTTGTTATAAAACAACTGGTGATTAAATGCCAAGTTTAATTACAGAAATGCAAATAACCTTATCTGCATCTTTGTGATGAAACTGATTAACTTTCAGACCTATCTACTGAAATATAGCGCATCCTGCAGGAGCACCCATCTGAGCTCTCTGCTTTGCCTCCACTGTGTTGCATCCATTTCCTCTCTGGAGGGTTCAAGCCTGCGGGGCTGCAACTTGTCAAAAACAATTACATTGTTCAGTCTCCGGAAGAGCCTCCTCTTAATTTGAACTGATAAGCATCTCCTTGCATATTAGCAGCAAGGCCCAGCGGTCATCCTGGTCCTGCAGATAATGGACTGGACTGGCAAACAGCATTTGTTAGGGACAGCCACTTACCTGAGTCGTGCGCGACATGTTGAGCAATGCTAATAATAGCTACTCAGGCAGACTAGCAGTTACCGAGCCGCGAAGGCCCAATCCCTCGGCTGGCCAATCGATAGTCATTTACTCTCACTTTCCTTTCAGCTCAACAGAGAAAAAGATGTATTACTGAACCTCTCTTGAGTTGGTGTAAGGCTAGATGGTGAAAAAACACTTTTTAGTACCATTTGCTGTTTCAAGAGTCACACCCATTACAGCTGAGCAGCATTAACCTGAATTTACATATCTGCTAATCAACTCGTTTAAATCATTTTGTGAGAAAAATTCAATAAAAAAGTGATAAATACATTTATTTTCTGGCTTTTTTGTTGCTTGGGGTAAACGCTTGTCATATATGTATGGCATAATCTAGGTTAATGGCATATAGAAAGCTAGAAAACAATAAAAATTGCCTGGTTGTGCAGACAGGAAACTATAGAACAGATTTTATTATTTTTCTCTAATAATTACATTAAGTAACAAGAGGATAAGAGTAAATGAGGCTGTGAAAACAAAACCATACTAAAGCAAAGAATGATAAATTCATCTTTAACGTGACCGCTCGTACAGCACAAAAACAATAAGTGTGTTTCAACTGGACTGAGCGGCATGCTGTTTCCTCAGGCCTACATCATGAAAGAAGCCTAGCTCACTTGTATCATTGAATCGGTCATTAAAGGCTGACTAAATGACATAATTTGATGTACAGCATCACTATAACCGACTCAGCAGACAGGTAAGTCATCCAAATACGATTACGCTGGGAACATTGACTTCAGGGTGGCAAAAATCATTGAAAGAACCCGCCAGCTCTCTTCATGCAGAAACACAATGACATTTACAGGAAGACTCAGAGCCGCTCCAACTCATTTATGTTCACAGTGTGTATGATTTGGAACATTGTTGTGAACAAGCAGCCTTTCCTGCTCTGTGTAGTGATCTACAGGCTTGTTTCACACATTTTGTTTCACCTGACTAAAGTTGAAATATTCAAAACATTTATGATGCAAATGACAAATCAACGGCACTTTATAGAGGATAAAGCTTTTAAATGGCCAACCAGTTGACAGGTGTCATTTTAAATTAAACATGTTATATTTCCTGCTCTACCAGAAAGGGGGAAAAAAAGGCACTAGATGTAAACTGTAAGAGGATTGGTTTGACATACTTGACACTAAGGCATTTTAAGAGGTTTTAGAATAATATAATTCAATGTATAATTAGGTTTGGTATATAAATTATAATAATATAATTCATAAAGCACTTTTATCGTTTTAGTTACAACATTAGTAAATACCTATTACAATTTTGATGCAAAGTCTTAATCTAATATTCAAAATGGAAACTTTGAACCCCTTTTTTAAAGAATATTTTCTGTTATTCTTCTCTTTCTTGAAAAACACAAGCATAACATGTCTAAGTAGAACAGTAAAATCTGAATAAGGCTGGTTAGTTAGAGCAGTGGTGGATTTTACAGCATGTACTCTGGTGATATATATTTTACCCTTCCATATCTCTAAACACATAAATATAAATCTCTCATGACAAATACATGTAACATGAAAGGAGAAGTACATTTTATTTATATATAATAGAGTAACAATTTAATTATGTCAAGATCTCAGAACCTTGGAGCCAATATTCAGACTGACAGATCAGGACAAGCCTTATTGAGCAAATACAGCGAGCGGCTGGTTGTCAACGGGGCGGAGAACCGGATTCTCTGGTTACGAATTCAGTCTGATCCCAGAGGAAGGGAAGGAAGATTGTCCGACGCTTGCAGCCGTAGTTGCTTCTAGAGCTCAGGGTGATGACAAGCTGGCACCAGCCAAAGCCAAGGAACAACAGTGTCGGTTATGGAATATCCAGAACCAAGGTCAAAACCAAACCAGGTTAACAGTCCAGAAGATCAGAGCGCCAAAGAGGTAACGAAAGAGAATCCAAGCCGAGGTCAGTAACACAGTCAAAGTTCGGTAAACCAGCAGAATCCAGGAAATCAAAGGCTGGAGAAGCCGTCCGTACAAAGCCAGGGGCCGACGGAGGCCCTCCAATGGCAGGCCAAAACAAAAATAAAACTGACAGAGGAGACAAGCGCAAGACAAAAACTTAAATATCCAAAAGCAAGCAATGACAATCATATTTTGCGAAACGTGCCAACATGATGCCTGGTAGTCACATCAGTCTAAAGCAAATTAGAAAAGTCCAAAGAATCCAAAAACAGTAACTATTGGCCCTCTCCTATAACTTAATCCAGAAAAGATAGTTTCATAGTTTATAAGTGCCATTAGAGCAGAGGCACAGAGAACGGGTTATAGGTGAAAATGAACTGAAGATGCAGCTGCAGTTTGATTCGTGTTCTTCAGGTGAAAATTGATATACCATTTCTATATCAAAATGATGGAGCAGCTGCCTGACCCAGATTGAAGAAGATGATTTCTGGCAGCGTATAGTCCTGCATCATCAAGCATTTTGTACTTTACTTTGGAGCAAGTTAAATCTAAGAAGCAGTGTCAGTTGTTCCCCTCTGTCTAGAGTTGCGACTTAGATTATTTAGTCCCATCGAATTCACTGTCAATTCCCACATCATGATCCTTCACCTCTACATTTAATCTCCTCTGCTCAGTGTGTTGTGGCCCTGCCCATTTCAGCGGCTTGTTTCACAATTTATCTGAGGGGGGAGGACATCCTTTTACATTGGGTGTAGTTATTTCTTTTAACCACTTCAGCAGGTAGTGAAAAACCTGTAAGGAGTGAAATGGAATTGTAGTAAACGTATTTCAAAATTCTACTGGAGTGTTGTAACAATAAGCTCAGCCCTTTGTCTTACACGCTCCTCAGGTAAATGCTGTGAGCTATAAGCCATCACACACCTTTGGTTTTTAGTTCTGTGTCCTCAACCGATTGACCGATAACGTAAAAAGGAGGGAAAATAAAATTATTAGGCACATTTGTGTGTTTTTGTTTTTTTGTGCAACTATTACCTTAAAAGAGATCTAGTTTCCCCTGCATCAATGTGTCTTTATTGGGACTGAGATTTTTTTTCCAAACAAACAGATTTGTAAACAAAGGAAAGTGTTGTAGCAGTCTTTGATACACATCTAGTGGGACACAGCAAAGACTGAACAGTAGAAGAGCTGATTAAATGATGTATTAAAGAATCTGATCTGTGGAGATAAAGACGTAACATCTGCTTCCCTTTTCATGTGCTACATTATAAGTACACCTCTGGAAAAAGTCTTTACCTGGAAACCCCCCATCATGATTTGACCCCTGCCAAAACCTCATAACCCTATTATGTATGTTAGCATTTTTAACAATATAAAAACTTTAGATACAACACTTAATTTCTGCAGGGTTTCTGAAACTTTAGGAACCTTTTTTGGTGTCAGCTCATGTACAATTATTGTGTCATGATTCTGGTGTTTTTTCTGATTTGCTTGGTACTTGATTGAGGTTTTTAATGATTTTACTACACATTTGTTCAGAATTTTTTTTAAGATATAAAGCCTTTACATTTTCTTGCCACTGAAATTTAGACTTATATAATAATAAAAACATGATGTTATGCCCCTGTCATACCTGACGATTTAGACCAACATATGCCTTTACTGGCAAAAATGCTGGCATACGTTGGTGAAGGTATGGGTACATTTTGTAAGTTATGAGCATGCTGAAGTATGCTGAAACAGGCCTGCATGCTTCGAGATACACGGCAAGTACTTTGAGGAATTTTGAGCATGCTCAAAATCTCCCGATGTATGCCAGAGTATGTTTATACGTGGAGCACAGGTTATAGGTAGGTTATCTGATCCTTGACATACGTTAAGCGTAAGTTACTAAAAGTCATGGTGTCTAGCTTATCCAAAACCTATGAGTAACTTGTGCATAACTTATGCGTAACTTATCAATAACGTATCTCCAACGCATATTAACGTATTTGATATGTTTCAGACGACAGCTGAACTTTTTTCTAACTTACAGCTATTGTTTAATATCGTATTGGCAGAATTTGGTATGAATGGTGGGTCACAGGAGGAAACAGTCAGTTCTCCTCCAGACTTCATCCCTACCATAGGGGGAGAAAGAAGGTGAGTCCGATGGATCCTCACTGCGTTCACACACACGGCCATGACCAACAAACTTCCTAGCAGACATAATGTTGAATCATTTACATTTTGGATTGTAAACTGCTTATTTAAACACATATACTCCAAGTTAGTTTTAAAGCTAATTTGACCACATTCTTTAACAAACGTTGGCACTTTAACAGACATAAGCAAGCTAAACTTTGAAAATACAGGACCAGTTTTTGATTGGGTATTTATTATGTGTTTATGTTTTCCCCAGAGTTAATTACTTTTTTTTTTTTTTTTAACTTGGTGATTTAGTATAAAGTAAAGCTTTTATTTTGGTAACTTGAAAATTAAATCCTTAACCCAAACTTACTCTGGCCCAAGACTCATGTCAAAAGAAACTAGAGTAAGTCGCTGACGTTTAAAGAAGTAAAAAAGGACAAAAAAAGAAAGAAAAGAAAATGAGAGAGACAAAAATAAAGGATAGGAGGATAGGACAGACTTGGCTTTGTGCTTGTACACTGCTAACACAATTCTTTTGAGTGCATGAGTGTCTAAATATGTCTCAGTTTGAATAATCTTCACACACAATGATGCTTTGTGCCGCACGATATTGCTCCAGAAAAATACAACAAATGGATCACAATACATATCAAACTAAAGAATTTGGGGCTCCAATCTGAGGCAAGAAGGGGGTGGGGATACATTCAGTGCATCCTTCGCTCATTTGCGTTACAATAGGGTCTACTATTAATATGGTAAATGTGTTGTAGCACAAGATAAGCACATTTTGGGGTGAGACGCACATCAAATTGAGATCAAGCATAGTTGTGCAAAGAGGAGCAGAAAGAAACTTTGTCTTTCCCATGATATACACAAGCAGACACAAACCAGCCTAAGCTCACAAAAGCCTTTTGTACCTGTATTTCATTCTCATCTTGAGGGGCAGTTGCCTCCCCTCTGTGTAAGCAAAACTGACATCCTTTATAAAAGATTTATGAGCCAAAGATGTAAACGATAGAGCGTGAACTCCCCTGGGTGCAGGCTCCTCCATCTGTGAAGGATCACCTGTTCTTAGGTGGGCTAAAGTGCTTGTTCCCTGCCACTGTACTAACAGGCATCCATGCTGCTTGAAGCTGGGTAGGGGGCTGCAACGAGATACTGAGGGGCAGTAAACCCTCCTGTCCGTGGCTGCGGATCTTTTAGTGATGCGCTTATGGCATCGGGTACAGAGTTCTCAGACAGCTCATAACACTTTCTTTTGGCCATGATGTTGCCTGAACCTGTGTGCAGAGGCAACTGGTTTGGAAGTAAGACATAAGAATCAAATTAAATGTGAAAAAAAATAGCTGAGAAAATTGCTGTAAAGCTCTCATTGCTTTTTTACGGCACACTGCACTGGGAATTACTGCTGACTGCTGCTTTAAGGATTGCGATTTTCAAAGAAACACAAGAAATCAGCAAACCAGGATAGTTCAGCAGATATGAAAGCACAAGAGACTAAAAATGTGTTTTTGATTGCACTATGCCTTTAATATTTCAAAGCTTAGAAAAAGATGTTGGAACATAAAGCAGACATGCAACATTGCCGTCATAAAGAGCAAAGAGGCATAAACAGCTACAAGTGAAGGAGCTCCTGCAGTATTACTGCTAGGTTAATGCAGGAACGGAGGAAGGCCAGGGGGACAGCGGCCAAGCGAAGAGGCTAAAACAATTTGCAACATCAACAGGATCTTCGGTGAGGGATGAGTGCTGAGGAAAGCTTTTACATCAAATCCTAAGGAGCCCCAAAAGGATTACAGAACTATGCCTTTTTAGTCCCATAACCAATAACACTGTTGGTTAGGCTGATGGCTCAGAGGTGACGCATTAAACAACAGGCCGAGTATCACATGTGAAATTTTCCTTGGAAGGGTAATCTGGATGTCCTATGTTTTGTCTCTCTCCTTTAGTCCTTGTAATCTTGATAAAGGAATAGAAAGGCACCGAAGCATTGACTGAGATGTGCTCTCAGCGAGCCACTAAGCCAAATCTCCCATAGGAGGAAGAGGGGGTGAGGAGTAGGGGGGGCATTGAAATAATGCCATGCTTTGTGAGGGGATTCTGCTTCATCCTCCGCCCTGCTTATTCACCATCTCTACACTCTGGCCTCCCCGGGAACCTCTCCACACCTTCCTCCATCAGTCTAAAAGATAAACGCCCCCTAGTTGAAAGCTTGGTCACACTTGTTGCTTTATCAAATTTCCTATTCATCCTCTGTATGAACTCGATACTCCTCTCGCCTACCTCCTCCCCCATGGATGTTGCAGGCCTAAGCGATGAGAGAGGCTGTCTCCCAGAGCCACTTGGTGATGAGGACGGAATGTGTTCAGTCTCTACAGAAGCATTTAATTGAAGAGCTTGTTCGGGCCACAACCACAGTGCCTTTTTCATCCATACTGGTTTGTCACTGTGAGGCAAGTAAGGAAGGTGCATAAACACTGAGGTAAAAAAAAAACTGTGGCCCTGGTATATTTTTCTGTATGCAAATAAAACTGAATTTAAAGTCCAGAAAGGATTGGTATGTTTGCCTGGAAGAAATAATGTTTTCTAAAAACTGTGCAACATAGTTTTTTTTTTGTTTTTTTTTATAGCTGAGGCGCTTGACGTGAGCATGGCTCTTTGTAAACGATGTAATGTTTGGGACTTAAAACTTCAAATTGATACTGTTAGGACCTTTTTCTTAATTTTTTTTTTTTCATCATACATTTGCTGTCTGCCCTGTTGTGTATGCTGTGTAGTCAGGCTGAAACACATCTGGGGATCCCTGTCTTCTCTGTGTCTTTTATCTCTTACTGATGCTGAACTATCACTTCCATTAAATAAATAAAAAAAAAAACGTAAACCAACATGAAATCTTTAGAAGATTTTTGCAGACTTTTGACTTTTAAGCACCTTTACAGTACTCTTATCATTTTAATGAAAAATTTAGCTCATTTTTTTTTAATTAACTGCAGTTAAATTTTTCTTACGTTACCTATATATGTCAGATTCCTACATGATTGACAACTACAATGTATGTTTTTCTTACTTTAGTATGTAGCACCAAAAGATTTACATACAAGGATACAGGTTTTGGCAATCATCCCTATCCCTAATCATCACACCTAAATATAACATTTCCAATGACAGGACAGCTTGTAATGGATGACATTATTTATATTATTTTATATTAATATGTACACTAACAGGTGAATTATGCAGAAAACATACTTTTTTTGTAAAAAAAAAAAAATACAATTGACACAATATGCAAAAACATAGTATATGTCATGATCTGGCCTGTTTGCTCCTCCCTAATTAGTAATTCCTCTCACCTGCCCTTTTCCCTCCCTGCCTCAATTATAATTTATTCCCCTTACCTGTTTCCTCTGGTTCATATTGAGTTCAGCCTGAGCATTCAGGGCCAGATCATTACTTGTCTTTCTGTTAGTCTGTCTGTTCAGTTTTTGATTTAATAGTTCATGTCCTGGATCCTGGCGGCCAATGGAATGAGGGTTTTTTCATTTGTCCCGTCTCCTGTTCATCCACTGTTCCTCCCTCATCGAATCCTCTGGGGTTTTGGCTAAATTTGTGGGGAGGTTCAGTTTTTATCCAAGTAAGCCCGGCTCCAGGGAGGAGACCAGTTTAAAGTCCTGCATCAAGTTCTGGTTCCACGTCCTGTCTTGGCTACCCTCTTCCACTGAGCCTGCCTCTCTGCACCTGATCCTGTCTGCTCCTGTGTGTGACTGTCTGGTCATGCTTNAATTGACACAATATGCAAAAACATAGATTATGTCATGATCTGGCCTGTTTTCTCCTCCCTAATTAGTAATTCCTCTCACCTGCCCTTTTCCCTCCCTGCCTCAATTATAATTTATTCCCCTCACCTGTTTCCTCTGGTTTATATTAAGTTCAGCCTGAGCATTCAGGGCCAGATCATTACTTGTCTTTCTGTTAGTCTGTCTGTTCAGTTTTTGATTTAATGGTTCATGTCCTGGATCCTGGCGGCCAGTGGAAAGAGGGTTTTAGTGTTTGTCCCGTCTCCTGTTCATCCACTGTTCCTCCCTCACTGAGTCCTCTGGGGTTTTGGCTAAATTTGTGGGGAGGTTAAGTTTTTATCCAAGTAAGCCCGGCTCCAGGGAGGAGACCAGTTTAAAGTCCTGCATCAAGTTCTGGTTCCACGTCCTGTCTTGGCTACTCTCTTCCACTGAGCCTGCTCATCTGCACCTGATCCTGTCTGCTCCTGTGTGCGACTGTCTGGACAAACTCTCTCAGACTCTGAACCCGCCTGGGAGCTCTATGATGTCTGGAAGCCTGGATCCTGCCACCTGTCTGTTCCAGCCTGATCAGGATCCTGTTCTGTCTGTTCCTGTCTGTTCTGGATCCCTTCCAGGATTGGCTTTCCTGCATGACCTCTGGGACTGCTGGGGACATCTTGGACTGGACTGTTAAACCAGGTAAGTGACCAACTCAGATAATCATCTTCTGTCAGATGATTGTGGTCACTTACTTGTGTTTCTCCCACTACAGAGTGTCTGAGATTGGGCGGTGCCCCCCCCGCTTGCAGTTGCCGCGTGCCAGACATCCTAGCAGCTCCTCTTTTAGTTTTGTTTTTCATTTAATAAACCTTTTGAACTTTCCTACTGACTGTCTCTCCTTGAATTCTAAACTGAAACAATACTTTAACTCCCTTAAACTTCATAATCCCTGTTTATTTAGTCGACGTTATAATTTATTTAAAAAATGACTGCATGTGAATGGAAAACAAGAGAAAGAAGTTGAAAGCAGCATATATAAACTGGGAGGAGTGATGATTGGACTGGAATGGAAATGGATGAGACAGATAAACTTACAGCAGAGTGTGTATTTGTGGATATTGCTTTAATTAGGGCTTCTCAAAGAAATAATGGCAAAGCAAAAAAACAAACAAAAAAAACACTCACAGTAAGAACATCAGAATCAGATAAACAAGAGCTTAACTGAAGAAGTAACCCAATAGTAGATATAAGAATGAGAATGGGTAATAAAA
This sequence comes from Cyprinodon variegatus, assembly GCF_000732505.1. Taxonomy (NCBI): domain Eukaryota; kingdom Metazoa; phylum Chordata; class Actinopteri; order Cyprinodontiformes; family Cyprinodontidae; genus Cyprinodon; species Cyprinodon variegatus. The sequence goes on along the minus strand of NW_015151033.1, from coordinate 253,254 downwards.
GGAATCAGTACAGAGTGTGAGCTATAAATCAGACTGAACTTCCAAAAAAGTGGATCACCCATAAATCAATTAATTATTTTCTGCTGGCACAGGGCCCGTCACTTTTATTGCAACTTGAAATACAGGTGATATGACCAAAGAACAGAGAAGCAAAGGCTTGGGGGAAAAAAAATCTAAATAAGCCTTATCTGCAAATGCTACATAAAAAATGAAAGGATATCCACCAATAGCATATACAGTACGTCTGCGGGGTACCCACAAGACTCTTGCCGCATGTTTAAATACTACCGTATGTGCTTAGAGGAAGGTTTCACTTTTTCCAGAGATCCAACACCAACTAGACAAACATAGCGACATTCTCAAAGAGCTGTGAGAATATCTGACATCTTCTCCATCACGTTTTGCTCCTTCTGCCTTTATTTGGGAGACATTAAAATGAGCAGCCACACACTAAATATGTCAGAGACTTAAATAGTTGGATTTCTAAGAATTTCTATTGCATACTTTCCCTGCACAGCATTTGGAGGCCACTTTTAGAAACTTCCATTCTGTCTTAGAAGTGTTTGGAGTTGTGAAAATACTCAACATTGTGTGAAAGTGTAAGGAAATAAATGGGTGTTTTTAAAATGTTGTCAGCTTTGTGAATACACAGCCTCAAATTGCACCTCATAAAGAGACATTTTTACATTTTGAGTCTTGGCCTGAAAAGGAAGCTTAGTCCTGATAAAAGAGAGAAAATTGGCCAAACGGTCATTATCATGCTAAACAGCTGAAAGAAATTCTCTCTGTGGCCTGAATGAAACTAGTGTCATTACCGGGCTTTGCTTTGCAAAGCTATCAGATCAGAGGGAAGCTGGGGGGTGGAAGCTATTATCCATTTGTAATTGTGTAAGATAGTCGTTACTCATCCACCTTTGACCTGTTAGGTTTCTGAAAGAATTCACTGTCTGTCTTGGAGGGGTAGGAATGGGAAACTGATTAGTAGTCAGAATACCCATTCATTTCTCCTGTATACCAATGCATCCCCCACTTGTTAACGTTCTTTCATTCGCAACCTTTGCTTCTCTTTTTGGACTGTTTGTTTAAAGAAGGAACCTTTCATTTTTTTTTCCCAAAGGAGAAAACCTCTAAATTAGCACAAGAGCTTTGAAATTCTTATAATGAGGAGTACACCTTAGCCTGTAAATATCTTGTAAGTATCTTCCCTAATTATGTCAGTAGGTCTTTTTCAAATAGTGGGATCTATTGATAGACTTCATGCATTACAAAAACATTTATGTAAAGATCGGAGAAGAAAGCTTTAAAAGGCCACGATAAAGCAAATTTCTTTCTACATGCAAAATGTATCCATACAAAAGACTCATCATAAATTCTTGACATAAATATTATGATTATCATCCAATGCAAGCAGGAAGATGGAACAAAATAAAACAGATTAAGCATTTGTTAATGTTTGCATTAATTTAAAATCAATGGCATTGTAAAATCTTTGCTTTCTATAATGCCATTAAAGTATGGTTATTTATGTTAGGATAATACACTTTACAACGTGTAGTCAAAAACAAAATGGTGATGATATGTAATGTTGCTCCTGACTAGCTGACTAGGGCGTGAGCGGATAGATGATATTCAGTGTTTATTTCCAACTGTTATCTTAATGAGGTAAAATGTTGCTTTTTAATGCATTGGAATATTAACTGCTCATCATCTGTGTTTAATGTACCACATGGAAATGATGATTTCTGCACATACTAATAGAAGTCAATGATAAAGTGTAAAGATGCTGAAAACTTGAGCTCTTAAACCAAGACTAAAAACCTTATTGTTTAGAGTTCCTTCAACAGTTCCTTAGCTAAATTATCGGGCTTGATGGTGCTGGTTTCTAAACGGAGGGAACAAAGCTGTTGTTTTTACTACTTCCAGTTTATTAAATAGTCTTCCTCTGTTTTTTTGTTTTTTTATGGCTCAATCTGAGAATTCTGTTTTAACTTCTGTCTTTGTTATTTTATTGATCGTGTTGCTAGTTTTCAAAATAAGAAGTACTTATTTTTAGGCTTTAAAATAAGTGTCTGAAACAAAGACACAAGATGTCCAAGTCACAAAAGCACTCACCTTCATATCATGGGAACACAAAAACAGCTTATTTTGCCAGATAGAGGCCTGCTGACAGCAACTGGAGACCATTTCAGGAGATTTGACTTTAAAAAGGAAATATCAAGGTGTGTTATAATCCTGTTACAACTATTCGCTATTTACCATAGCTCATCACAGATGTATGCCGGAAAGTGAGCGTGTGCAGAAAAAGATAACTAACTGCTAAGGCAGTCATACGTAACATATCACCAGATAAATAAGAAACATTAGTTCTTGGTGGAACCTTTATTTTTGTGCTGATTCTTCTATATTTTCTCAACTGAAAGTTAAGTATTGGTCAAATCACTGGTTAAAATGGAAAATATCCATTTGTTGTTTGATAACTTAAAATATAAAATAAACTTGACAAATGAGCAATTAAGTCTGAAAACATTTCAGGAACCTACATAAATTTATTTTTCAAACTAATCAACAAAAAGTAAAAGATTTTAAGAAGTATTTAAATCCTGATACGTTTTACCTATGTGTTTAACAACCCCTTCGTTTGTGAAGAGTGACCTTAAATGCAGCATTTTAAATTTTTTCCTTCAGGAATGAAACAATGTTTAATGAGAAAAACTGCACTGCTGGTTAAATTTATAAAACAATGAGATTAATATCTTGTTAGCTAATTTTAAAATGCATGTCCTTGACTATCTGCATTTCCATTGCTTTTGGGCTGCCCTGACATTCACATCTATTCTTTTGATTCCCCTTAATAGCTTGTCTGATTTAATGAGTCAAAGCTCAACTTTATGAATCTCATCGAACTTTAGGAATAAATTGTGCCCCTGAGCCTTGGCTTCACCTATGAGAGAGAATGTGTTATTGAGTGTTACATTTTGTGGGCAGAGGAGACATGCAGTGGGGGAGCAGGTGCTACAGGGTAATTACAAACACAGCAAGCTTTTAATTATGCTTTCTTGTATGAACTGTTTATAAATGTGAACCTCATCCAAACAGTAATGTGTTCCCACTTTGTCTGCACACAGACTCACAATACGCACCAACACACAAATATCAGGTGTTAGAAAGGAAGATTGGCAGCCAATAGCTCTGGTTAAGGGCCTTCTCATGACTTCCAGCACACCTGACTCTCGCCTCAGTGCCCGCTAAGAGCCCCTTGAGTGGCACAAACAGTGACTGCTAGAAAGTTGGAGCTCCATTTTGTCTCTGGTAGGAGAGGAGTTTAGCATAAACTCAGATGTAGGCACAATAATCTAACCGGCATCAAGGTATAAATAAGATTTAAAATGTTATTAAAACTTTACCATCCCTATTTGAAGTAGAGGAATAATTTATGTCCTTTTGCTGGAACATCAGCAAAAGATCTAGACTGAGCTGAGCTTTTTTACAGATCTGAGCTGCTTTGATCTTACACAGCTCTAAGAGTTTTACAAAAAAAATTGTAAATGCTGTTGAATCAGTTCCAAACTTTGTTTTCTCATAAATATGACTGATATTTTACAATGACTCCTCATTTGACCTTGATGCATCATTACATCCCTACCTTACCACCCTTTCCACACAGATTGACCTATAATATATATATATATTTCGTTTAGTCACTTTTCTGTAGTGACCTTGTTGGATTTCAAGCAGCTAACTAACTATGCGCTTTAATTCTGGAAACCTGTTATTCTGATAGCTTGAAAAAAGACAATGAAGACGTAGATAAATAATTTACTGTGGAACCACCTTAAATTAACTTTTAGTAAGATTCCTGTTCTCTAGCTTGCAATTTAGTTTATGTGCTCTTTTGGTTTCTTTTAGATGAATTAAAGAAAAATCATTAGTTTAGCTTTTCAGAAAGACTATGCAGAAGTCACGTCCTCCTGTTTCGGTGCTGTTCCTTTTTCCTCACTCATGCAGTCTACTCTGCATTAACATTCTCCACTTTGTCTTCATCCCACTTGTTCTACCTCTCTGTTTCCCATTCTGTCCTCCCCTCATATCATCTCAGTCATCTCTGATGTGGGAAAAAAAATCTAACCTAGGACTTCAAGCCTTTTACAGTGCTTAAAAATATGCCTCAAATCGGTTTAAGGCATTGAGACTGGAGGTTTTTCTGTTAAAATCCAATTCAGGGATAGGATGGAAATTGTGTGTGCAATGACAGACAGGACATAAACTTGAATACTGTGAGACTGACAAGCAAAGAGAAAGCCAAGATCTCCAGATAAATGGAAGGTTCTATAGAAAAAGCCACTCAGTGACAGACATTGCTGCATTTGCGCTCAGGAATCCACATTGTCTGCTGTTATTATCTAAATTAGGGAGTCAGGTTCAAGAAGGTGCAAGAAAAAGTGAGAATTTTCCAATGGAAAACCGTCCCTTAAGTGAATATAAACTATGTGACTATGCATTTGGTTTTTATTGTGATGCTGAACTAGTCTTTCAACCAGTCTTAAGAAGAGTATTGAATGGATGTCCAGTTCAGGTTTGCTCACTCTATTTTGTTTTATGTTCATTCTAAACTGAGTGAAGAACTTTACCATACCAAGCCATTTACTGTACCTCAAAAATTAAACCATCTCAGAGAACCAAAGTTTCCACATAGAAATGTCCTATATACAATACATCACATAGCAATATGATTAAATCAGCAAAAAAAAAAAAAAATTCATAATTCATAAAAAAAACACCTAGCACTAAAATAACAATCCAAATGGCCAATTTTCTCTGAATATTATTTTGCTTGTTGCTTTGTTTCTAGATCTGTAGGTGTTTCTACATCCTTGTCATCACACTCAGCTTCTATTCACTCATCCATGACGTTATGCAGTCTTTACTACAATAGTTTTTAATTTTAATTGCCTACCAAGTGGGGACATGTTTTCCATGCCATAGTTTTATTACATCCTTCATTATCGTTAAGGGTTTGCACTATTGTAGCAGTGATGTGTTATTGTTGTCAGACTCAAATCTTATTTGAAGGCATGTCTATAGGAAGCCACAAAATGTGCTAAAACTACCATGAACCATTCACTATTTTGTAACATAGAAAGTACTGCTCAGTATGAGGAATTGCTGCAATGACACCATCACAATACAAGAGGTTGTTTACTGATGCCACATTCTCTTCCAGGAGGAGTAATGTTTTGAAAATCAATGACTTGATGGAATTAGCTTTTTTTTTTTTTTGATAGAAACATTTTATTTAATTTGTCAGAAGGATTTGATTGAATTAACTCTGTAACGTGCCTTGAGATAACTTGTGTTGTGATTTGGCTCTTTATGAATTAAACTGATTTGATCTATATTTTTACTAGACTACAATATGAGCAGGTAAAAGTTAGAATCTGGTGACATATTGATGAAACAAGGAGCGAGTTGAGTCATTAACATGGCTTTACAAAGATATATTTTCTACTCTGCAGTTTTCTTCAAACAGGGAGCTTTACTATTTCAATATATCAGTTACACTGCTGAAAAAAAACACTGCACTAGGGATGTAAATCACACCCATCATGGCGATTCGATTCTGTATCAATTTCCTGACCCAATGATTCGATTATTTTAGATACTGAAGAATACACCACGATACGATTCAATCTGATTAATTGTTCTTTTTTCTTTTTTTTACTTTACAGGCTAGACAACGTTTCAAATTTGAAATAAATCAATGAAAGCTGTAATATTGTTATGCATTTTATTTGAGAAACAACAGCAAATAACAGAAGTAGCAAAGTTGTACTCCACCTAGGCCTATGAAAATGTCATTCACTGAGAATAATAATGCTTCTGTGTTTACGCGAGTGTGTGTGTGCAAGTGGAAAGAGGGTAGTGGCTAAAGGAAGCGAGGTAGGAGGGCAAAATAGGTTTAGCGCCACTGCAGGACGGGAGTGAGAATTACGTCCAGGAGCAAATGGATAAAAATAGACTTGGGAAAAAAAACAAAAATATGATTCGATACTCTTGCGGAAGTGTCGATTCATTGGATCGTTAGCTGTTGGTTCGATGCATCAATACAATACAATTATTTTTTTAAACCCCTAGGTTGCACTAATAGATACATTTAAATAGATTTTTTTTGTTTGATAATAATTTTTTTTTTTTTTTGAAGGATTCCGGAAAATGCATTTTTAAACTCTTTCACGATTAACACTTTTAAGGTGTATGTGAATCTTTGTAGATGTAAACAGTTTTTTATACAGTTTATTTATGCCTTCAGGACAACAGATAGAATTTAGGTTTGGGTTGACTCTGCTTAAAACACATCTTTACTGTTTTGAGATCTTTATTCCCATGTATAAGAAGTATAACCAATACTTTTTGACTGATGTACAATTTTGTACAAGTTTCTCTGTGCCACACTTTAAATAAAATCAAAAGTAAAAATAATTCCTCACTTATCTTCTATCTCTTGACTATGTTAAATGTTAAGGTCTTGCAAGAAGGGCCAAATAAGCAAAAAAACAATCCACAGAGGTTGCACACGTAACCACAGCTCGGGGTGCTGTATTTGTGTTTATATCTCTTGGCACGGCAACATGGCAACCTGCTGAGATACACCATCTCCATCAAGACAAGCACAGAAGGGTTTTATATGGACCCCTGTGGTGGTCTCCATTTCCAGCATCCTGTTTTTGTCCTGGCCTTACCCCTTGCTTATAGGTGGCTGGATGCGCCAGAAGAGACAGAAACATCCAAACAGCTTCTGAAGCCCTCACTGTTACAAGACGCAGCAATGCCCGTCCTCACTGTGGCATTTCGCCTGACGATATACAGTGAAAGAATAAAGACTGCGTTCACATAAAATGTAATTATGCATGAGATTTCAAAGGGAATTGTACAGCATTAAATGTCAGTGGAGTCATGTGAACAGAGAACAAGTGGATTTCACAGAATCAAAGCTCAAAACTTGAAGCCTGCAACTTGTCAAAAGTTTCCAAATTCAGACAGTTGATATTTTGGTTGCTCGCTGCGATGCGCTAGTGCTCCGCTGAAGCAAAGCAGGCTCCAGTTGATAATCATCTGCTTTGTGGCAGGAGGCAAACGGAGATAGAGCAGATGGCAATAGTTTGATTTTGCTGTGGAGGCTCTCTGTGAATAAGGAACGCTCTAGTGAATGCCAAGCTCTGTGGGAGAGGAGGAGCAAATTGATGCCCTCCTGCACCCTGCTCCATGTCAGGGTAGGAACTATTGTTGTGTGCGTGCACCAATTCCAGAGTGATGGGCGAGCTCTGCTCATTCATTAATGTGTCGAGCCCGCGGATGGACAAGCCACGAGGGAATTTCATTACCTCACTGCCTGCTCCTCATTCCCTCACTAACGTACTCTCTCGTCGACATGCCTCCGTTGATGAGAGGTGATTCTGTTGTTCCAGAAAATAACCGGGGAACATAGTACAACTCCGATTCAATTAAAGAGTAATGATTTAGTGTTCACTTACTGATGCTTCCCCCTGAAAAGAATTGCCATTCCACTCCCGGTTTATATCTAATTCAGCAGTTCCTGGAAACTAGCCGACCTCGTAAGAACATTGAGAATGAATGCTGCAGTTTAATCATGTCCAATCCAAACCCCTTTAACGGGAAATGAAACAGGATGGTCTAAATGTCACATTAGGTGGCGTTTCACTGAGCAGCTATAAATGAAAAACCAAACGGAACTGGAATTGTATGGCATTAGCAAATGTGAAAATAAAGCTTGTAAGTGAACTAGAGCAGATTTAAATGTTATTGTGAAAATGTTTTGAAGAAGCATAAAACCCATTTGCCCTTAAAGGCCTCCCTGGTAATTATGTGGGCTCAGCTTTCCCCAAAAGTTGTGGTTTCTCTGCAACTGCAGCTACTTTTAAAAACAAGCTGAAGATTCCTTTTTTGAAACTGCTTATGATTATCTAATCAGTTTTTCCTTATTTCATAAATTATGCCTGCATTGGCTTTTGCAAAACCTCGAAGAAACAGAGAGAAAACAGCGAGCAGACACTATGAAAACTCTGCTTCCTTTGTTGTTTCTTAGAGTCCTTGTGGGTATCTATGACTCTCCTTCTCTGTAGTGCTGGCCTCATTTACCCCAGCATGCCACTTCACTTCAAGTCTAGAGAAGCTCCATTTACAATTCTGAGACCAAAACTGATTTTAATTAATTCATTGTTTTTAAGTACGATTATAATTTCAAAGCTTATCAACTTGTATCATGTAAAAAAAGCAAAGTAAAACTGTGGTAATGTGTGTGCATTTGCGTTTAGTTTATAAAACTCAAAATTTTCCTTCTTTACTAACAAGTTCCTAATCAAAGAGAGGTTTATCTAAAGGTGACGGCTAAAAGTGTAACTCCTTTTTCCAATAAGTGGTACATTTACACTCACTCACTCTCATTCTGAACTGTTTGCCAGACAGTTGTAAGATCCAGTTATGCAAATTGTTAGCATTGGCAGAAACTTACCTGTCTAGAAGAAAAGCTTGCTTTGCAGCTTCTGAGCTCCTTTGCTTCTGTAAGTTGACACATGTTTGTCTTATGTTCCTGTTCCTTTTAGTTCTTTTTTGATTTTTTTTTTACTTGAGCATGAGAAATGTGAAACCGTAAAGATGCCACTTCTCAGCTGTATCACAGAACCATTATGATCTGGTAACTAAACTCTGTGTCACACATTTTAAACCTACTATTCTTATTGCTGCTAAATCCTTTTGTGTTTTTCCTTTCTGGAATATTAGTACTTTCATTCTGCACCACTCCACGTGTTAAAAAAAATTATGTTTTTTTAAATAATTTATTGTTTTAACTGAAAAATATTATCATTTAAAATACATATATTCTTTTTTTTTTATCTCAGAATAGTACAAACATGTGCCTCCAGTCACCAGCTGATCTCTCGGTGGGTCTCTTTATAAGCTGTCTAAATTGTAAGTTCTGTCCATACCAATCAATACAGCTTAGTCACTGCAGTCCTGAAAGAGCTTGGCATCCACCTCAAATATCCTTCCGAGTTTTCGCTGTTATCTTGTGTTATCACTGAGTCCTCTGTGTAAATGGAAGCAGACTGCTGTGCAGTGTGGATCCCATTTCACACGTATGCTGTAGATATCAAACAAAGGAAGCACAGGCACCCTTCCTCCTGCATTGAAAGGGGTTGATGAATCAATATGATCTGATTTATGCCGCTTCAAAACAGTGGGATTTTATCAAATTATTGCTACACGAGGTGCGAGATTTATCTAAAATGGTGTTGATTTATAAGAAGGAAGTGAAGGAGTCTGGGGAGCTGACAGCTGCCTTTGCCCATCCTGCCAATGTGGCATCTTTCTGTTCTGGACATGGATGCTGGCACGAGCTAGCATAAATGATTGAGTTGGATGTCAGATGCAGAGCTTTTGCCAAGGGGGGCGCAGCATCCATTCTAATGGGCTGATGGAGCGTAATTTAAATAAGTGTGAATGGAGGGGCTCTTACTGTGAGTGCTCACGTATAAAAACCGCAAAACATGCTGGAAACGGTTTTATCTCAATAAAACAGTAGGTGAGACAGGAATCCAATTATTCTACTCTCACCAATCAGTTTTTACCTTGACGTCAACTATCCCCAGAAAAAGGATGTTGGTACGTGCAAAGATGTTCAGCGTATGCTCCGTTTGTTTGTTCTGTAAGCGCTAAGTCTCCAGAAGCTCTCCTGAAATCAATCACCTGGTGGAGTATGATGGAGAGGCCTGTCAGGGCTCGCTGCTGTGGCCTTGATTCGGTAAAACAAATAAAATAGGCAAAGGCCTTACAGAACGGTTCAACACAAGCTAGACAAGTGGCCACACCAAAAAGCATTCACAGAGAAGGAGTGAGTAATGAGGAGAGGGATAAATGTCAAAGTGCAGAGGAGGGAGAAAAATGATGATGTTGCACAGGTAGACAAAGGAAAAAGTATTCAGAAAGAAAGCCTGAAACGAAGGTAGACATGCGGAGCAGCAAGCATGGAGTCGTTGTCTCTCCATGTTAGTGGCTCTGCTGTTTTCAGTGCTTCCAGCCGACATCAGTCATCAGTGCAGCCCTCCCCTGTTCAGACCCTGCTGTGGAGAGTGCAGCTCATCGCCGCGTGATGAAAGGGAGTCACCCAGAGACATTTTTTTATGCCGCTTCCCTCACATATCCTTATGTCAGGGCACATAAGCACACCGCTGGCTTGAATAATACCTTTTCTCTAATGACTATGTTGGCCATGTAACCTGAGCTCTGCAGCACTCTGCTCTGCTCAGCTGGATCTGATTCAACAGCATTTACAAGACTACAGATGACAACGAAGTACAGATTCCCCCCACCCACCATAACATAACCCAAAGAGGCCATTATACACTCTTGTCAGCACTTAACCTCCTTCCCATACGTCAAAGACATATTCAGGAGCTGCCAGCTCTGAGGTGAAGCCCCTAAGAACTGCCCCTGCCTCAGTGCTGTCAGACATACCAACAGGTTCACACAAAGACCTACATCCTGTCATCCCTCTCAACTTCATGTCTTTCACTCAGAGACTGTTATGGCATGAACTCTGTTGGCACAACTGTTCCAAAACAGGAAGAGGTTACAGGTCAGCTGTGCACCAGCTGTGGGGGACTCAGCAATCAAAAGTTAACATGAACACTTTAAATGCACCCACAATCGGTATGAGGATCCTCATTTTAATGTTCTAGCATTTATTTTTCCTATTTCTTTTTCAAGGCACGATAATCGTAAAACAGAAACTTGTAACTTTTGAATAGGAATACAAATCACTAGCTTGTTACTTTGAAATGTTTACTTTGACTAAGAACTTTATTGTATACTTAAAATACCAATGCAAAAAAAAACTGTCTGGATATTTGACCATTCTTTGTGGCAGAATGCAATTTATTTGTTTTTTTGTTTGCTGTTTTTCTGGCATCGCCGACATTCATTCCTGTTGGATAAAGGTAATAAGAGAAATGCGATTGAAGTCTGCTTATCCATTCCTAAGCCACTTCCACCAGTTCAGATCATTGTTCAGTTAAAACACCCATTGGTTTATTGTTGATAAAGGCAGATTAAAACATCATGCTTCAGTTCAGAAATGGTTAATATAAGATTTCTCAAAAATAGTGATGGCTCCTTTAAGTAAGACTCAAATGTAGTGCATGTACTTTCTTTTTCTTCATGAAAAGCAGAAGCAGAAACGGTAGAGGTCTTTGTGCATATAGGGTGCCACTTGTTTAAAATAAGGAGCATGAGGCAGGTGACAGAAAGGCTTATTTGATTGTAAAAAGAAACCATGCTGTAACTGTTCTTAAAAGTGATTATTCGTGAAAGTCCTTTAACTTTTTTTTAGAATAAAATATCACTTCAAACACACCTGTCAGCTCTGTCCCTTTCCCAATCAGCCTCCATCAGATTCACCTGCTCACCTGACTATAAAACCAGCTCTCAGACCAGTCACTGGTGCCAGATTATTAGCTTTGAGATTTATCCAGTGATCCTGTTACCCGTCTGTCTGCCTGATTCTGACCTGATTCTGCCTCCTGATTCCCTGAGCCTGCCTGAACCCTATTTCTGAACTGTTTTCTGTGCCTTGACCCCACTCTCTGATTCCCCTCTGGATTGTCTCTGGGTCTCTAATCACCTGGCTCTGACTGTGGAGCAGTGTTCCCTTGATCATTCTGTCTGTCTCTGCTCTCATGGATCTGACCCTGTGTATTACCTTGGACCAATGATTAACTGTCAAAGAAGAATTCCTCTAAATCGGCCTGGATGTATTCAAGTATCCTCAGTGGTTCGACAGAGATGTCACATGCTGACTGGCATCCTAAGAAAATGTCAAAGTTTGTCCCCAAACAGAGGACTGTTGCCGAACCTGAATCCAACACTAGAAACAATTTATGTCTTTTCACTCAACTGTCAAATCTCCTTCTAGAAGTTCTGGTTGCTGACTTGGTGAATCCGGTTGAATCTGGTTGAATTCTTAGTCTTCTGTTTTCTGGTCATAACACTAAATCCTGAATTCTAAAGGTAAAAAAATAACATAATGCGCTGTTTTTGCTTATCAGGTAGTCAAAAAATAATTTTCTATCTGTCAGACCTTAAAAGCACTGTTGTTGTAAAACTGATGCAAAATCCTTGATATAGTAATTTCACATTGCTGAGCTGCAGTCAATCTAGCAGATCAATTCTGCCAGCAGGCTTAACCAACATGTCTTCATGTGTGGCATAATATTTTAAATAGATCGCCATCGCAACACCAATGTATGCAATATTTTTTATCTCAATGGACTATTTGGAAATATTTCAGATTCTTATATAATATTCGACCAGCTGGACAGTCTCAGATGCTTTGAAATTTAAACATTTCAAACACAGTTATACCATGATACCTTAACAAGCCCATCATCAGATATCCACCTGCCACTGCTGTTTTCTAGATTATTACCATGTTAAGTAATTTTCCTCTGGGATTATTAAAGTATGTCTAATTCTGATGTTAAGAGAGACAAGGTATTCTAAGCAATCATGCTTCTTTGGCTTAGTTTACATCAATGCATCTTTTATAAGAGCATTGCAGTGTTATACAATAAGGAGCACGGAATGCCTGTAAGCTTGCTGCCTGTCTTTTTCAACAAGACATCTGATTGTTTTTTCTTTAGTAGTTTTCCCAGTTAGAAAAAAGATACATTTCATTTAAAAATGATCCTTATTGGGGAGAAGTACCTGTAACCTAAATGTTGTTCATTCAAATTGTGGCTTCCTTCTCCCACATACTGTATGCCCCTGAGCTACATGGTAAATGGCCTGTACTTCTATAGAACTTGACCAAATCGCTTTACACTACATTCAATATTTAGGGGGGGAAATATCCTGGCAAGTAATCTTTTGATTCAACCAACAATAAATTGCTTAGTGATAAATAACATATAGCATACAAAGTATAAAGACACATTTTCTGGGCCCAATTATCAAACATAAACTGAAAACCAATAATACAGATATAGAGTTTGTATTCACATCATGTTTGCTTCATCTTTTATTCATAAAGCACAGTTATATGTGTTGTGTCAACATCATGCTAACTTGGGTCTTGCAATAAAAGTGGCTTTTGTATGAAAAAGGATGTTGGTGTGTCATTGTAATATATAATATTTCATTATAGCATGAAAATTAGCTTTTTCTTTCTGTCACAGAGGCGGCCATATGTTACCTCACAGCTGCGCTTGTATACAAGTTTGCTTTTTCCTCTGTGTGGGAGGGCATCTCTGACTTTTAACTCCCTCTGAAAGAATGAGTTCTGGATTCCAATCCAAGAGAAAGCAATTTGTACTTGACTTTTGTCTTTTCCCTCTAAGCATTTTTGCATATCTTTCATGGCAAAATTGACTTTTCGACTTGCTCTTAAAACGCAGAGATGGATGAAAAAGATTTTGTGAAAGGGTGTTTGGAAATGCTTTCCCGTCTCTTCGCACTTAGATCGACTGCTTCTCTTCATTTGTCACAAAGCGTGTGCATAAATATGCTTTCAAATGAAATGCCGTCCAGCTAACGATGAGGACTAACCAGGGAGGTATAAGTCTCTTTTTCTGGGACCATTTTCAAATATACATTTGAGCACTCAGGTATGTTGGTGCATAAGCAGCTCCTGCAGCACTCTGACAATAAAACTGACAGCAGTTCCTCAATAATCATAAATCCTGGCGAAAAGGGAAGCTTTCTGCTCCTGGATGATAGAATTTACGGAGAAAGTAGACTGTGTGTGCACAGCACAGTATGTGCCTTTATTCTCCCAGAGAGCACAATTCATTAACCACTTCTGCCCAATAAAAACACAAATTATTAGCTTTCCATCAGCCTTACAATGCCCAAGCTGCAATATAAAGAAGATCCAGTTCTTTTTCTCATCTCAGGTTTTGGACATCACAGATGCTTTTTTTCCTCATAGAATGTAGAGAAACGTCAAAAAGCTTCACATATTGCTGCAAATCACAACAAAACTGGTGCAATCATCTTTACCCTTGTGCATAGTTTGTTTCTGTGCAGAGCTGTTTGTGAAGTTAATTCACAACACTTAGGTTAAATGTAGGTTACTCTCTTTTTAATCATTATTAAAGGTGCCATATTTGACGTCTGCTCCTCGGTTAATGACTCCAGGCAGATTTTTTATAAATACATATGTTTTACTGCTAAGGGAGTGTTAAGACTTTCTCATTAAAACTTCAAAATGAAACTGGGTCCGCAGCCTCACGGGGTTCAGCCTGATATCTAATTACGCTTGTAAAACAGCACAATATCTGCAAGGAGTAAATTGGCAATGCACAAATCCCGGGAAAAGAAAGCCGACGGTGGGAAGCAAGTCGTCACTGGGCCACGGAGGGGCTACGTGTGAATGGATGTCGCTTTGGCTCATCTGCAGTGCGTCTGAGTCTCACAGGCTGGCAGAGTTCCAGCCCTATGCTCGTTTTTTTCATCTCTTTCTCCCACAGTCAACACGCTCTGACAGACGCACACTCACTTGCATGCATTTGGCTCAAGCTCTCCTGCCACACAATAGTGCCTGATTCGCACAAAATCATTAATCTGAAACAAAATTCAATTCAGAGGCGCCATAGCATGGCCACAAAACGAATTTTTTAAAACTGCAGTCTCAAAAATTCTTCTTCATGAAGATGAGTGTACCACTAAGCAGTGTTGAGCTGATTCCCAAAGGTAGGTGCAGAGAATAGACTGACGCTGTAAAGAAAATATTCAGCCATGAGGGTAAATTATGCATACAAATGTGTCACAAGTTTGAAGGGAAAATGCTATGTAGATTTGCAAGTTAGGTGGTTTGGGGTGTGGAGAAAGTAAATAAATAATCCTGTTTAATAATTCATTGAAATTCATGTTGCTTTGCCTCCAGTCTTGAGAGTATTTAGAATGCAGCCTTCAAGCGCTCAGCTTCTGACTTTCTGGTGGTGTGTGGTAAGATTATTGGAAATAAGGAGAAAGCTCTAGCACACAAATCTCTCACACGCACACATAGCCACCTATATGTTAAATATATGCTGTGCATCACACTGTTAAAACAGAAAAAAAAGGACATCCACTGTCATCCTCTTATCCCCTTTTTGCTCCATCTCTCTCTGGAACATCAGATCTAATCTCCAGAGTGCAGGGAGAAGTTCACACAGGGCTTCGGGCTGCCGAATACACCGACGCCAAGCGAGATGGCAGTAAAGGCGCAGAGAGGAGTGCAAATTGGATCTAAAAGTCTTCCATGAGAAAAGAAAGGGAGCAAATAAAAGCCAAGATGAGGGCAGAGAGAGCAGAGAGGAAAGTAAAAAGAGGAGCCTAAAGGCGACTCAATGGATGTATGACCGATTCTTTTGGTTATGTCTCCTTGATGGAATTACACGGGGAAATCAAGCAATCCTGTCTCTGTATGTTTTGTTGGTTTTTTTTTGTATATGTTTGTCTAAACTGATCAGCTTGAGCGGATGAGGTCCCTCCATCCAATTTGCAACTTTACAAGTAATTATACCATGACTAAATTCATTAATACCAGAATGTGTTGGTGTATATGAAATATCTTGTCTTTTTTTCAGTATGCAGTTGAAAACGGAGCCAAGAGGACGAGCTTTCTGAATATCAATATATGTTAATGACTTAAAGGGAGTGTTAATGACTAAGAGGATATTGTGAAAATAGCATCTTTAAGTACTTGCAGGGTAAAGCATACACTCTGGCATTTCTACTCTTTATAAATGACTAACAGCAAGGAAACATTATCTACTAATTTAAATTTTTCCCTGCTGGCTGTTTAGATCTGAATTCAGAGGTTTTACTGGCAAACTATTGACTCAAACTAAAGTGCAGATGTTGAGTATTTCAGAAATAATGTTTGTCAAAGTCGTTTTTTTTATCTAATATCTAGTAAAAAGACCAACATTCTGTTCTTTACTGTAGGAATATATAACACTGTTTAAATAAAATTATACTTATTGATAAGACTTTATTCCTAGAGTAGACAGCAATCCTTGGCTTACAGAACAGACCTGAAAAGGTTTCTAAGAAGTGCACTTCTATAGACCTAAGTACCATCAAGTGTTTCACCAGCTTCAAAGACACATCTGAGTCTCTTCCCTTTTCGCTCCCTTATTCTTAACTACTTATTAATGTTCCACCCCTTTCTGTTTAACTGCATACTTTTAAACAAGCCATCTGGAGAACTTAAAATATTAAAGGTTATTTTTATTGTACATTGGTAGCTATAATTCATAAAATCCTCAAATCTAATGTGTAATTTATCAAAATTCCATATAATTTGAAAAGTTGTGTTTTACACTTGTGTTCCAACCTATTTAATTCCTGATTCTTGTTAGCTTCTCTTGACACTTTGGAAACAGGGTTTAATGAAATCCCTGAGAAAACCAACTATATATTTACAAGAGCCAATCAGTACCTCATAAAATGACCTAAAATTACCAGTTAAGCTTTTCCCTCGTATGGATGGATTGATGCATTGTTCACGCTTCCTGGGATGCATTAATGACCGGTCCTGGGTGTGCCCTGCCTCTCTTTCAATGTGAAGCACCAACATCCCTTTAATTCTGACAGGAGTAAAATTGACACTTTAAAGTCTCCCATCTCCAGACTTAATTATGCCAATGTAAAAATAAAGAAACTACATTTATATGTGTCATTTTTATTGTGTTAGACTCCATTAACAGTCTATTTTTACCGAAAAGACTTTTGGGGGACTGTGATTTTCTTAACTGTGGGACTTTAACCTAAAGTAAAAAAAAAAGGGCTTTAAAAGCATTAAGTTACAGTTGATGCACAAAAAAAGATTACAAAATGGTATAGGAAAATGAAGTATGTTGTTAGAAAGTTTTTATCAGCTTTAAAAAATGTACTGCCATCCTTAATGGGAAAAGACCATGTACAAATAACATTAAATAACTAAATTATACATAAAATGTTTCCCACATTAGGGTTTTATTCTTACATCATACTTGGGCACTGCTGAAACTCCTGAATTATGGAAACAGTAAGCGATTTGAAAATGAAAAAGCTGAAAATTAAGCTTTAAAATGTGTTATTTTTCACATTTGAGTGGTTGTTACAATTAGGATCTGCGTTTTTTGTGAACCCAGCTCTAATTGAAGTCTTTCAGTTGTTTGGTTTTTAAAGGACCTGACTTCTGCCATGTTTACAGTTTACTGCTCAATTTTAGCGGATTCCCCACACACCAACCCACTCCCATCTGTGCTTTCTTAAGACCTAACGTTAATTGACCAAGCTAGCTCCAGGCTTAATGCTGGTTTCCATCCCAGTTTGGAACAAACTGGAAGCATACCAAAACTCATGTTCAACATCTGTGTCTTATTCAGGTGCACAGTTCTTTCTTTTATTTTCCTTTTTGTGAAAGTGTTCTTGTCACACCTTATTGTTATAGGGGTAGCTGCTAAAAATGGATGAACAAAGTGGCTGTATTTGACAAATCTACATGTCTGAAATATCTAAGCTGCTAATTCCAAAAAGTAAAAGGAACAAAGAAGAGACGGGGTGCTTGGGGCTGGATTCGTTCATCACCCAGGCTGAAGTCACCGAGGTGGTCAAAAAACTCCACGGTGGCAAGGCTTCGGGGGTGGACGAGATCCGTCCTGAGTATCTTAAAGCTCTGGATGTTGTTGGGCT
Source organism: Cyprinodon variegatus (assembly GCF_000732505.1). NCBI lineage: Eukaryota > Metazoa > Chordata > Actinopteri > Cyprinodontiformes > Cyprinodontidae > Cyprinodon > Cyprinodon variegatus. Next base: position 235,518 of record NW_015151033.1, on the reverse strand, counting down.
GTCATGGTTGACACGTCTATTCAGCATCGCGTGGAGGTCGGGAACAGTCCCCCTGGATTGGCAGACTGGGGTGGTGGGTCCCCTCCATAAGAAGGGGGACCGGAGGGTGTGTTCCAACTATCAGGGAATCACACTTCTCAGCCTCCCCGGAAAGGCCTATGCCAGGGTGCTGGAGAGGAGAGTCCGGCTGATTGTCGAACCTCGGCTGCAGGAGGAGCAGTGTGGTTTTCGTCCTGGCCGTGGAACAGTGGACCAGCTCTACACCCTCTGCAGGGTGCTTGAGGGTTCTTGGGAGTTTGCCCAACCAGTCCACATGTGGACTGGATGTGGACTTGGAGAAGGCATTCGACCGTGTCCCTCGTGCTGCCCTGTGGGGGGTGCTCCAGGAGTATTATTAAGGGCCATCCGTTCTCTGTACAATCGGAGCAGGAGTCTGGTTCGCATTGCCAGCATTAAGTCGGACCTGTTCCCGGTGCATGTTGGACTCCGACAGGGCTGCCCTCTGTCACCGGTCCTGTTCATAACTTTTATGGACAGGATTTCTAGGCGCAGCCAAGGACCGGAGGGGGTCTGGTTCGGGGAACAGCGGATCTCGTCCCTGCTTTTTGCGGATGACGTAGTTCTGCTGGCTCCCTCCTGCCAAGACCAACAGCGTGCGCTGGGGCGGTTCGCAGCCGAGTGTGAAGCGGCCAGGATGAGAATCAGCTCCTCCAAGTACGAGGCCATGGTTCTCGACCAGAAAAAGGTGGCTTGTCCCCTTCAGGTTGGAGGAGAGTCCTTGCCTCAAGTGGAGGAGTTCAAGTATCTTGGGGTCCTGTTCACGAGTGAGGGAAGAATGGAGCGGGAGATCGATAGACGGATCGGTGCGGCTGCTGCAATAATGCAGACGCTGCACCGGTCTGTCGTGGTGAAGAGAGAGCTGAGCGAAAAGGCAAAGCTCTCAATTTACCGTTCGGTCTACGTTCCTACCCTCACCTATGGTCATGAAATTTGGATCATGACCGAAAGAACGAGATCCCGGATACAAACGGCTGAAATGAGCTTCCTCCGCAGGGTGGCTGGGCTCTCCCTTAGAGATAGGGTGAGGAGCTCGGTCATTCAGGAGAGGCTCAGTGTAGAGCCGGTTCTCCTCCACATCGAGAGGAGTCAGTTGAGGTGGCTTGGACATCTTCTTCAGATGCCCCCTGGACGCCTCCCTCGGGAGGTGTTCCAGGCACGTCCCACTGGGAGGAGGCCCAGGGGACGACCCGGGACACGCTGGAGAGACTACGTCTCTCGGCTGGCCTGGGAGCGCCTAGGGCTTCCCCCAGCAGAGCTGGAGGAGGTGTCTGCGGAGAGGGAAGTCTGGGAGTCTCTGCTTAGTCTGCTGCCCCCGCGACCCGGTTCCGGATAAAGCGGGAGACGACGACGACGAGAAAAAAATGTAGAATATACTTTCCTCTTCATGGTTATCATCTGTTTTCAATGAAACAAGTTAAAATGTGCAGTTCATGGGTGTGAATACTTCTAAAAGGCAGTAAAATTTCATAGGTTTCATGATCTAGTGTCTACTGAAGAATAACAACAAGGCAAACCTTTGACTGTTGGAGTCAGAGTGAGCTGTAGTAAAGCTTGTAATAGTAAGCATACAATCCACTTTAATGATGTTCAGGCCTTGTTCCAACTCCTCATATTTTCATATCACAAGCTGCAGGGCCTAGAGGTGGAATACGGCCTTGTTTGGTTGCCAACATCCACCATAGTTTCACAGTAATGAGTCCTTCAGGCCCTGAACCCAACCCAAGCATGAGAGGCTTTGGTTAAAAATAGTATCACTGTGGTCAAATTGATGCATGGAACCATAGTATTTTGATTCGATGTTGCGAGCAGATGAGGGATCAGCAAATCAAAGAGTCGATCATCTTACAATATACAAAACCAGCAGATATCTGTGGACTGTAAATGTTTATTCATGACAGGTGAGCTATGCACAGTAGGTCTGGGGGCCCTCGGGTTAGCAGAGCTTACTCGACCAGGACATTAAATCTTGGTTTCATTATGATACATTTAAAGAGTGCTCACAGATTTCCATCACCCCTGGAGGTTGGAAACAAATGCAGCACTGCAGAATGTTCAGTCAGTAACCTTTACACTGAAAATCCGAGGGTGATATGCAAGGTTCTTCACATTTTTTCATGTCAACATTACACTCATGATCTCTCTAATTTTCACAGATCTCAGTCCATTTCTTTCCATTTTTAAGGAGTGTATATGAAAGCTTGCTATGAATTTACTTAAAATATTTCCTAAGTGAGCATGGATGGATAGAGTGAGGGACAGATGGATGTATGAATATCAGGGTTGAAACAAATAATCAGATTAAATGATTACTCTAATAATCATTAACTAATTTAGTAATTGATTCATGGTTAACTGGAGTATAGAGAATCTAAAACATGCTTTTACTTCAAAGAGCAACCCTCTCAGAGCATTAATTATACCAAAATTGTAAAAAAAAAAATAATATATATATATAAACATTTTGCATTCAAGGTGAAAAAAAATGTTTTGGCCATTTATATGCTCTATCCTGAAGTTTTTAAAGGGCACAGATTTAGCTTTACTTCGTTTAATTTCTGTGTAAAATCTTCTTTAAGGAACCTTTTGTCATCTGATTATTATTCGATCATTCGATAAAAGAATTAAGGGATTAAATAATAGATCAAAATAGATTATTAGTTGCAGCCCTAATAAATATAGAAAATAGAAACTGATTTTTATTCATTCCATACTTACTTGGATTTGGAACACACATATTATTTAGAAACCATTGTAGATTATGTAGAAACAATCAATGTTTTTACCCTTAAGTTCCTCCTCCTATCTGTGCTTTAACGTAGAGGTCCCACACTCAAGAGCAACAAACTCAATCAAGGAGATCCGTAAGGGAAACATCTTTCACTTATCTGCAGCAGCTCTGACGTGTCATCATGAGGATTAGCCTTGATGTTCCACTGGTTTACACAGCTATAAATTTGACACTGCATTTAAATAGATGCCTGGATGGAAAAGCCATCATTCACCCTGCCACAGCCCTGTGGTGGCTGTAATCATGATGACACAGTAATATGGCTGTATCCGCTTTTCTTTTAGCCCGACTAAATTGCTGCTTACAGCAATAAGGAGACTCCTGTTCCCCTGAGCCACAGTTAGTCAGACTGCCTCTTATTGTCTTATGCTGGGCCCTGGAGCAGACCACAAACACTGTCACCAACCCTTATCCCCTAACCCTCCTCCCTTCTGTTGGTTCTCAGAGCTATTATTTTTATCTGAAAACCTAAACGATGCTAGAGAGAGCAAAAAGACAGAAGGAGGAGAAGGGAGGAGAGGCACAAGGGGAGTTAGTGTGAAGCAAGAGAGGAAAACTGTGATTGATGTTACCAGCGTGTTTCTGCATTGCACGTCGCTGCCAAATAGGGGGCCATATTGATCTGCTCTCGTGATCCAACAAAAACACTGGTTCTGAATAGCAGAGTTTCACCTGCGCTGACGCAAATTCCCAGCCTTGTTCTGAATAAAAACAGCAACAGCAGAGTGTGAATCCTAGGCAGAGATGCATTTGAGTTTTGCAGTTGATTTTCACTTTATTATAAAAAAAAAAAAAACCTGCTAATAGAGATTATGATTCCTTTTTAAAAACTACAGTATAAGATATAAAAAAAAATCTTAAACCTTCCTGCTTTGACAGATTAAAATAAGCTAGGTGTCATATCACTAAGCATCACTGAAACAGGGTTTGAAAAATAAAGCTAAGAAAGAATGGTTAGAGAGTTCAGATTTTATAAAATCTTATATCAGTAATAAGCGGATCCATGTATTTTACCAAGAAAATAGCAGTTATACTGTTTTACAGTCTGGCCTTTTCTTACATGTGTAAGCAAAGGGACTGCAGGAATATGTCAGGGTGTTGTAGCAAATACAGTTTCATTTTGAAACAGTTTATTACAACTGTGTGAGCTTTCTATTATTCTCCAAAACAGTAGCAACAATAACAATAATTAACATTGAGTGTTCGCCATTCATCTACAAGGAAAAGTGTTGTCAGAACATTCAGTTATTGTCATTAATGTATATTTGCCAACACAGACATAATTTGGGGAGGGGACACGAGGGACATGTCCTCTGCACATTTTCTCCCTGCACGAGTGATAGGAGAGATGCATAAGAAAGGGAAGAAAACAATCTTATAAGATCTACTAGAAACACACGGAATTGAGTTTTCAACAGCCACAGCCAACAAAGCATGGCCTTTGGCATATCCCCGTCGACAGCCCATTCCTTGTTGTTTCTCAAAAATGTTTAAGTTAAAGGGTAAGAAAAAGACCTCAGACTTTTTCAGTCACATTTGTGTGTAAGTAAACCATATTTGCAAAGTTATTAACTCTTCGTGTTTCTGACTGTTGAGAGTCAAAGGTTAGAGCCTGATGGGGATTTACTGCACGAACGATTCTAGACACCAAAATGTCAGCGTTTGTGTGCTTGATCTCCTCTGGAGATCAGGAGTGATTTCACCTGCAGGTCTGCAGGTGAATAATTATTAAGTAGAAGAAAACCATCTGGAGATAAAAGCTAATAGTGTAATAGCACATTTAACATTTGTGCAGATACCTACAGGGGCCTCTGTCACGATGAATTAACCTCAGTAGGAGTGTTAGCATGTATCTAAGAGTGTGTATGTGCTAGTGTCTCTGATAGAAGCGGTGCGTATGTAACTTGCCTTTACCCAAATGAACAGAGCTCAGAATCAAAGTAAGCACACAGGAGCTGGATTCACAAAATGAAAAAGCAGTTTGATTAGCTCGTTGTGATTCTGTGAAAGAAAATCAGAGGGACAGATAATCTCTACATGGAGAGAAGCAAAGCAGGCAATAAAAAGCAAAGAAACGTTTAATTTGTAGCAGATGATAAAGTTAACAAAACAGAAAGGCTGACCTGTTAAGTTGCGTTAAATTAGTCGACCAGAATGTCGCCTGTCTGTTCTAGTCAGCAATGAATATTTGCTGATTTCTTCAGGCTCCAACAAACAACATAGCATGGCTCCATGTTGAGATTTTCAAATCCAGCCATCTGAATCCTGGCCAGAAAGATCCCTTGTCTGCAAAGACTATCCAAGTTTGCAGCGCTTTAAATAACAGCAGCATAATTCAAAGAAAGAAAGCCAATCTTTGTCATCAGAAATCCAGTTCTGCTGAAGCACCACTTTGTGGTTTGCTAGGATGAAAATTAAAAAGAAAGGAAATATTTACGAGCACAATGCAGCTAGAAATCAGCTTCTGAAAGGAATCAGTTTTAGGATTGAGCAGCTCAGATTTGTAACCATTACAAAAAGCTACCCGGTGATGAACTCTTGGGTGTGGAAGTTGTTTCTTACAGAAAACTTAATAGTTAAATGAAGGGCATCACTCAAAACGGGAAATTGTGCATGTGGGCTGTTTAATTAGGCTCTGCTTTAAGAGAGAATGTGTCACAAATAAACAGGAAGTTTGAACTTCATACTTTGGGCTTTCAAAATCTGTTTGTCATAGACCGTGCCAAATTACCAAATGATGGTGGGCATCTTGAACATCTTGAGAGAATGCATGTACAGGGACTATTTATAGCTAGTCATAATGACTAAGGGCTAAATGTGGTAAAAAAAAAAAAAACCTTCATAATAAATTTGATCCATTTCAGACAGGAAAAAGAAATCTAAAAGATAGATATTTTGAATGTATTTTGAATGCGACATGTTATCCTAAAAGGAAAACCAGAGATGACAACTAGTGCTATAAGGAGGACCACATAATTCTGATATCTCAAAAAGGCAGATACAAAATGATTCAATAAAAAATAGAGAAATTTAACAAGTAATGCAGGCACAGGAAATAAAGCATACTCAAGTCACCGTGGAGGAGCAAATAAGCCTGTACACAGAGCACTTTTGAGATCACAAAGGACTGCAAATTGATACAATCAAATCCAGAAAAGTGGCACCACCACAGGAGACGCAATTCCTCCCCTTCTCTATGATGGAGTCAGGATTTGTGTTTCTATTTTCTTTTATGGTGCCATCGTTTCCCAAACAGCTCCTTTTATGTGCCTCAGAGCCTGGTGAAAAATGGTAGAGATGCTGTATATCTTTCAGCACTGGGGCTAATCTGTAGCACTCACACATACACAGTTTTTGTTCTGCTATGTTGTCAAAGCTGCCTTCGTTTATTTTCTATTAAAAAGAGGACCAGAAACAACTGTGAGACAAGCCCTTAATAAATTTAGGAAACTTTTAACAGGAAAACCGTTAGCAGCAAGAGGCAGACAACAGTGGTTAAATCGTCGGTTGTGTTTCCTTTAATAATCATCTTGAGACAGAGAGGAGTTTGCTTTTGTGCTCATAATGATCAAAGTGGGAATCTTAAAAAAAAACAAGTGTCCTTCATCACCTATGCTGGTAGAGTTGGTGCCAAACTCTGAACAAGAGAAATAACTAAACCTTTGCATAAACCTAAATATTGAAAAGCATGATCAAAAGCAACAATGCTGCAAATATCACATAATGATTGATCACTACAGTGATAGCGATGGTGCAACTAACAGATTTTTTTCATTACCCAAACAAATTTTTTTTGTTAACACCCGCTTATTATTATTATTATTTTTATTTATTTATTTTTTTATTCATTTTTTTTTAAGTCCTTAAAGTTACAGTGTGTAATTTTCAGCGACATCTAACGTTCAGACTGCAGACCGCAGCAACATGAACATCTCCCCCCCACCGCTTCTCCCCCCCAACAGTACGGCGAGCGTTATGGGACAAAATGTCTTCCACGACGTCCGCATCACCTATCTTCTCAAGTGATGAGGTTTGTTTACATAGATAATTTTAATAATGCCATCTATTGTTCAGTACCGCCTCAGTTCATCTCTCTCAACTTGCCGTAGTTACTTTCGAGCGTAATGGGCGATCTCGCAATCGCTAGTTTGTTGGCTCTGCGCTGCTGTAGCGCAAAGATGTCTGCCTCCATGGCTGCGAGACCCGCTCCTATGTAATTATAAATAACGAATTCTAAGGCAACGCAAATATTAAGGTTAAGAGGCTGAGCTCGTAGATGATGATAAATAACATAGTTATGTATAATATATTACATTTGTGACTGTATATCCCTGTAATTATTACACACTGTAGCTTTAAAGCCTGGATCATGAAATAATGGATAGAATTTAAAATAGAATTTTATGTAAATTTGAGTTGTAATTGAAAAACATAAATACATGAGTTCAATTAGATAATTTTTTCATACATTTTGATACATTAGGCATTTCTGTATAATCTTTTATATGTTTTCTGCTCACTTTGTGTGTCTGATTGTGTCAGTCAGGGTTTTCAAGAACAGAAATATCAGACGGATGATGCAGAGGTCTACAAAACTCATTTATAAAATATGATACACTTGGCTAATGTGCCCAATTGTCTTGATTTGAAATTAAATACAGGTATAAGTTCGGTGTTAGGAATGCTGTTTAAAAACCATAATAAGTTGTAGTTACAAGTTCTCCAAAATTGCAACTGAGTTAATAATACAGTTACTTCATAATCAGAGTAACTAGTTACTTGTTAAAGTAACTTTGTAGTTACCTTTCATAATCTAAAATGTTAAAGAGTTCGGATATATTTCCTGTTATTGGAACTTTTAATGCAACTGGAAGTTCATTTATAAATATAAGAAGTTAAATATTAATTAATAAAATTAATAATTCATCAAAAAAATACAGGTCTGAAGAAATTATAAACTAATTTGTACCATTTTGTTGTCTGTGGTTGGACACGTAAGTTCTGATTCAACTATGTAGATTTTGTAATTTTGGATTTTATTATTTTTTTTTCTATAATAAAATAAAAATAAAGCAAGTGTAATGTTTTAGAGCTTTATATTTTTGCATGTTGACAACTTTAATCTGGCTATAGAATAGGAATGAACCTAGAAAATAAAGCCATAGAAGGAATTTAATCTAAATATGTTATACTTTGCAAAACAGAGGTTACACCCTGCCAGCAAACAAGCAACATCTGGGCAGCCAGCTGTATGTCAGTGTTGAGATAATGTGAAGAGCTTCTTTAGATCATAGATCCTTTTAACTAAATATATAAAGTCTTAGTTCTTACCCATTACGAGCAAATTGCTGAAGCAAGTGCTTTTAATCAGGAACGCTGTCATTGCGCCATTGCTTCTCCTTCCAGTCTGTGTTCAAAAGCAAACATTACAACACCTCTACCAATCGGCGTCACGTATGCAAGGCTCAGCTCCTTGCTCGTCTCTGCAATAAATATTTCCCCCAAGCAAAGAGTGCATTTTTGAAAACTCACGTTGAGTTGAAATAACACGCTCCCTAAAATGCAAGTAACTTGATGCCATTACCAGTATGTGAAAGGTAATTGACTGTTTTACTTTTCTGATGTAAAAACGAATGCAGATACTAACATTGTTATTATGTTACTGGTCTTCTCCTAACACTGCTATTTAGTACTAGGGGCTGGATTTCTGGTCAGTACAGATTTTCATTCTTCTTTAAGATCAGACCTGCTGGTTCTAAGTCAGACTTTTTTTTTTTCATGTTATCTCAATATGAGATAACATGATATTGAAAAAAATTCAATATGCTTGATTTTTTTTTTTATTGTTCTTTATTAAACTAAAAAAAATGTGTTAGTGTGCATGTTAGAGAATTCTGTTTTTTGTATTTCAGCTGATCCTGAGAACCAACTCAAGGTAAAACTGGCCAATTGTGATCTCTAGCAGATTGATTAATGTATCCCATCTAGTTACTTCTATCTGCTCAGGCAGCCAATGTGTAGTCGAACATCTAACACACGGCTCTGATTCTGGTCCTTAGGGCCAACTGTCTGGCAAGTTCTAGGTGTTTCCCTGTGACCACACATCTGCCTGAGAGGAGGACATGTAATCCTTTTGATTAGATGTGGTGGAGCAGAAATGGATCAAAAACATGGAGGATATGGTTTCTGATGACTTCGATAAAAAAAAACCAAAAAAAACGGGCTAATAGATTAGAGCCTCCCAACTTTCATTTAAAACTGGAATTATGTGTTTTTCTTCTACATTGGACTCCTTGTGTATTTTATGTCTGAAATATTTTTCCTTTCTTGTACAAGAGAGAACGGCACAGGAGCTTCCTTTCAGTCAGCTGATCAAGCACAAACAGGTGGGGAAAGACAGTATCATATTGCTGATGAAAACTTCAGTCCCTATTGTAAGGAAAAATCTGATGTGAAAAAAAGTTTGAGCAGCTGCAAAACTGTACTTCTTTCCCAACTTGGTACTTTACTCCCTCCCTAATGACATGTAATTGATATAGTGCTAATAGAACAATGCACATGGCATCAATGTGTTTCAGACAAAGCATGCATTTGCAATGAATTGTAATCATAGAATATTTTGTGAACTGCCGACGAAGTCAGTGGTGTGATATCACCTTTTCTAGCTAGAGAGGGGAGCCAAGCAAAAATAAGAGGTGCAAATGGCAGAATTAAAGGGAAATCATCAGAACTGTCAGGCAGCTACAGTGCTCATAATCATTACACAAGTTGCAAAGTTTCTTTTGAAATACTTATTTGCTATTTCCCTGAATAAGATAAACTGCATTTCTTTATCATCTGTCACTTTCTTCATGTCTAAAACTGCTAATGAATGAAAGCAAACAGAAAGTTCTCTTTCTGTCTGTTTACATGTTCAACACTAACAGCCATGCTATTCACACCGTCACTTCAGACATCATCACCTCTCTTTTCCTGTGTTCTGAATGTCTTAGTATCTCTCTCATCCCTCTCCTCTGTGTACTAATGAGCCGTGAGATTGACAGCTGGATTACCGGGCTGCTTTGTAATCCTTTAATTTCTCCGTTTAAGATAATCACCCTCTGGGTAGAGCGCCTGCCTGCAATCACATGCACATACATATTCTCGGTTTATTTCTGAATAAATAACTGTGTCAGTGATTCCACATTAAAGAAAAATAAATAAAAAATATGGAGGAAAACAAGAGCGTGCAGGCGCTCTGATCAAATATAGATTCACAGCAGAATTAATCCCGAGGACAAAGCGGAGTGCGGGCCCCTCTCTGGTGAGGGACCTTTTTGATATTAGAGTTTGCAGAACAAAGGCGTCTTGACAGTGCGCTCTTTTAATTAAGGCGATAGAAAAGCAAAAGCCTAAAAATAAAAAAATAAAGAACGGCTGCGCTGCACAACATAGAGTAGCCCTCTGGAGATGAATTTAGCAGCAGCTTAGAAGGATCTATGTGTTGAGTTGAGGCAAACGTAAATCACTTTGAGTAGGCCATGTTTCTCAACTACAGTTAGAATATGAGTGCTGGAGAACATGTGAGGCCAAATGGCAGAACAAGGTCAAACTGCCCTGCTGTAATCCATCATTAAAGTTAGGAGCAATATGTCAATCCGAGCAGATAATTTAGGCAAAGGGGATGGGGGGGTTAACTAACTGGGGTAGTCTGAATGAAATGGCAGCTAGAATGTTGGGTGCTGAACACTAGAAGTTTTGTTTCTGCATCCAAACACTCAAAAACAGAACTTGTTAAAAGAAAAATCCACACAATAATATAGCTTTCTTATATGACGACTCATTTATGGTGTTTTAATCTAGTAGATCTGGGCTTCTTGTACATAGTTTGTTATATCTGATTCATAGCTTGGTTGGTCAAATTGATTTTCCTTGATATATGTATTCCTCCTGCAATACATATAATTGGATTTGAATTCCCACACCGGCTTAAGTTAGGTGCAACAGCAACAAAAAATTTGTTTTATATATGTATGCATGTAATGAAAACATGTAAAAGATAATGGGTCTTTCGAAACATACATAAGAGAACTGGCAGGAAAACTGGAGTTCAAATTAATGGGATTTGTCATTTGCAGATTTTGCTGCTTAGTTTTGGACTTTTAATCATTTAAACTGATTTAAATGACAGTTTGACCATTTTTTTTACATCCACCCACTCATATTTGATCAAATGTCTATATGTGAGTTTTAATGGGACGTTTGTGTAGGAACCACTTTCTGTTTGTACTTATTAAAAAGGATGCCGCTTGATTCATTTTGATATCTGTACCCTCTTTATACAAAAAATACTGGAATTGGTTTCAAATTGTGCTCAGCGGGTTTTAGATGAGGCCTTTGGCAGCATTTTGTTAAGTTGCCCTGCATGATTCAAAAGCCATGTGTATTTGGGTTTTTTGTCCTGTTGAGCTCCGTCTTAATCTGACCAACCTTTGCCCCAAAGATTAATATATATAAACTTAAATAAACTTCCTGCTGCCCACATGGTAAAACCCTCATCTTCTGGAGAAAAGGTATACAGCCATTCAAGATTATTATTATGTTTTACAACTGCAGTGATATGTTTGGAGTTAAAATGGAGCCTAGGCTGAAGTTGAACTGAAGAAACTGATTGCTCGCCTAGATCTACCTACAACACAACCAATCAGCTTTGAACCACACCTCCACGAAAGCCAATCATCATCAAAAATTCATCTTAAAAGGCCTCCGATCCACAACTCATCTGCTACTTATTGCGATGGCAGTGGTTGCGCTGTGTGACTTCATTCAGGTGACCCCGTTTCAACCAGCCTCCAGACCCTCCTCCACCATTGTAGCTAAAACTTCATCAGAGTTTCATTACTCCTGGACTTTTACTGCATTCCAGGTTTCATTTTAACCGGTCCGGTGGAAGACCGCCATGTTGAGCCTGGTTCTGCCAGAGGTTTCTTCCCAACAGGGAGTTTTTCCTCTCCACTGTCGCTTCATGCTTGCTCATCATGGACAGGTTCTCTCAACCTGTGTTATCCAAACTGGACTTTCATCTTCCAGGTCTCCGAGTGTAGCTCTAGTATCAGCTCATGCCGTCCACTGGATCTCGCCATAAAGCTCAGCAAACCGTCTCGCTAACCAGCAGTTTACAGACTGACCAACTTCATCTATCTCCACTGCACCACCGGATTCAGGCCTGGGGGGAGACAGCCCTGTTCTTTACTCCTGTTCATGCATATCTATCAAAATTCAGCGCTATGTTTCCTGCAGAGGTCTAAGCACCTAAGACCAAGTTATTGTAGTAATAAATTTCTTCTAATTTTCTTTTCTCTTTGTGTGAGTTTTCCAGATTGAAATAGTGTTTTAAAGGCTATATGAGCAGATGTTAGCAGCATCATGCTGATTGACAATAAACTACTCACCTGTCAGGAATTATGAGTTGTAAACAGTGGATGAAATGATTAGGAACATATAAATAAAATGTATCTAACTTTACCCTAAATAATCAGGTTAGCAGTTTACAAGCTAAAGATGATTAAAAATCAGCAAACTAATTCAAATCTGCTTTTCTGATCAGCACAGACAGATAAAAAAATTACCAGTTATTTGTAGCCATTGTTGATGCCTTTCTTGTCCTTAAGATCAGTCTAAAAGATCAGCGTTTGTACATAAATGGCACCCCTTACATTACTGTAGTCCTCACTAGGAACAAATGCATCGTCAGATCTGCTTCAGCTTTAATAAAGCCTAAAAAACACAGAATTGGGATACTCTAGAGTTAAAATGTTCAGAAAAACCATAAGAGACAGCTACTGTTTTTGCATTGTTATGAGTATACATTTTGGATTGACAGAGGACAGCCTTTCCTCATAGAGCAAAGCTTAATATAATCCAGCATGTAAAAGTCAAGACATCCAAAGCTTTATACTGATCAGTCCTAGAGGCTCAAATTTCTTACTTGTTTTGAAGACGATTCAATTCAAGCACAGGGAATTCAAGCAGGATTAATTCACTTAAACTGTTTCTTTTTCTTGTAATCCAGGTGATGGTTATGTATTTAACAATCCATTTAAAAGTGCATTGTCATGCAACACAAACAAGCACAATGACATCCCAAGTAGATGATTTGAGCAGCAAAACCAGCACTTCAAAGCTAAAGACCTGATTTGTATTCAGATGCATGTAAATCCTGCAAGCCTTAGAGGAGGGGAGGAAAACCGGTGTAATGAGCTGGGTTACGCTCGCAGCTAAAAGGTGAAACAGAGGTTTCCTGGTGGGAAAATAGTTCATTTCTGCTCTGCATTAAAAAAAGGCCAAAACGGTCTTAATCAGCGTTGAAAATTTGTTTAAAGTGTTCAGAGATGCAAATTGCTAATACACATTGATTATGAGAGAGGGTGGTTGATTACTAAAGGTTTCCAATAATAAATGCAAATAGCATTCACAGAATTACAAGGTCATTAACTGGTAGTGAGAAGGGGAATCCATTCCTTTAGAACATCTCCATATCTCCACTATGTTCAATGATGCATGTCAAAATAAAAAAAGGAATGATCCAGGAGGGTTACACTCTAACGAGGACAGACTTTCTGCAAAACACCATTTTAACCTTCATCCATAAATATTTTCATATGAAGCTGCCCCTCTATCACCTCTTTAAATACATGAATTTGTCTAGTTCTTCATCCAGCAGAGTTGTCTTTCTTATCTGTTAATCCTTTACTAATGGATGTGTTTTTGACTATCGCCTTAGAATCATATTTCTCCTTGTTTCTCTTCTAATAAACTCTTTGATATGCCCCAAAAGCTCTTGAAGTTGCAATCAAAGGTCTGATGATAACTAGGTTAGCACTGTTGGAAGGTCAGTAGTTATAGCGCAATTAACTCACCTCTGATTTGCCAGGAATTATAGATCTGATGAGAAACCAGACCCAGCAGAGTGCAAACACACAAGACATACTGTGATTTAAAATGATAAAATTCTCTTAATGTCAGATCTCAAAGCTTATCACCATTCTCATTCTGGTTTAGATTTTTTAATTGTCAAGTGATTTTATATAACAAAGAGACCCCACACATAACAATAAAAATCAGGGACAGAACAAGTTTGGCCTACCATGTTTGCTGTACAGTAGCACTACAAGTACAACACACCACGCAACAACAGAATTCATTCAGAAAAATTCAGGGAAAAAAGGGAAATCTACAATCCAAACTGTTGAGATCAAGCATGAGTTTAGAGTAAACAATGGTTATATTAAATTGAGAAATTGTAACAAAAAGGAAAAATAACAAAAGGAAAATTTGTTTAGAAAGTGGAGACAGCAGAAGCAGTGGCTCTACTTCTAAGTTGTGCTTATTTTCCCTCTCTTGGGGAAAAGCCTCCTCATTAGCTACACATCACATTCAGCAGGTTGTGTCCTTGTCTGCACTCAGGGAACACCCCAGACCCTATAGGATACCGGGCCAAGATCCGAGATGATTGGAGCAGACAAGCCTCCTTCTGAGCAGACTAGATCACTCAACACATATTGTAGGAATATCTATCTATCCAAGTTTATATTAAAAGCCGTCATAATCATCATGGACTCTTAAAAGGGGAAGATTGGGACAATATAATCCTGCAGTGTGATCCAGGCTTTACCTCAAAGGTTGTCCAAAGGATTTAGGTCTGAGAATATGACAGTTGCTGAGTTAATTTGTTTTAATTATTGTATTTAGTATAGTTCGTTAAACTTATATTTGGAAAATTTAAGACCTATCTATTTTTTTTTTTTCTAGTAGTTTTCTAGGCCTTAAATATCTTCCAGTACATAAAAGAATTAATTATGTCCTGCAGTCTAGTAGCTAAGCTATACCCTTTGGTTTTACCATGATTACATAAAATATGAGGATAAATTAAGTGCCACAAGGTTCCCAGGTCCTTTGAAAGAGAAGCGAGCCTCCAGTATGATGGGTTTTTCACAATTTTTAGCTTTTAGAATAGCAATGTTGATCCTTTAATTTAATTGAGTAGAAGAGTATTTAGTCCAGAAATAAATATAGTCTCAATGGGCCTGTTGGTCCAAGTATAGTGGAACACACTTTAAAGGTTTACATTTGTAATGCATTTTATTACTGGCACCCCTTTGAAACAGATGGCATATAAATGTTCCTGTAGATGTTTTGAACACAACTACCATCCTTCTTACTGTATTTGGTTGCAAAATGAATATTTGTCCTTGCTTAATAAGTTCCTAGTTGAACATAGTAATGGACCTCCTACTAACTTTATATTCTTACCCCAGTGAAATGGAAAATGTAGCAAATTTCGGAAAAAAGGATCAAGCTAAAATTATGTTGTTAATGTTAAAAATGTGTTTTTGATACATATATTTGAAGAAAAACGTAAGTGGTAAGTGGGCTACTGGTTCATTTTTTATATGGTTTCCTTACATGATTTTTCCTGGATTTTTTTTAGTTTGTCATAATGCAGTGGAGCAAAAGATGGAACGCAGACAACATTACAAGACCGAGCAAATAACCGACAGGCCAGAGCAAAAGTCAGCAAACTCAGAGGACACCACCATAGATCAGAGTATGACCAGTAAAAAAATTGTACATTGAAGTGCTGACAAATAACATTTTCACTGACAGCCAGCTTCCCATCTTTCAAAACCTTTTTTTTCGCACTCACTACCTGCAGAGAGAGAAAGACTACAAAACAGGATGAAAAGCATTGTGCTGAGGAATGTACTATATCTTGGGCGGCTTTCTTGATGGAATTGGCTCAACGTGTATGTGATGTTTTAAGGAGTTTGAGGGATATAGGAGCGTAGCTGGGCTTGGTAAGAAGGCAGGCACGATAAAGAGAAATGATGTGGCTCATCTTCTGTACCTGTATTCTATCAGCTCACCACAGACTGCAGGTCCTGGCTGCTGAGATGAAAAGACTCTCTGGAGGACAAGAGAGACGTTCATGAGTCAGAAGGAAAATGGCATCCCGCTTATCAAATGCCTGAAAACATAATCCTTCCCACGCTCCCAGTTTTTGGGTCTGGGCGTACTTATGAAAGCCCTGTCACTTCAGATAGTAGGTTAGGAGTCAGAAGTTCTCTGTGGCGCAGCAAACTCCAAGCCTCCTGTTTCAAAGCAGATATGGCTCTTTGCCATATTTTCTTGCTGAAGTCTAATTGGGGTCATGTTACATGTCATTTTGTATATGTAACTCTTAGAGATGGTATTAAACGGTAGGAAGTCCAGGCTGAAAGTGTAAAGTGATAAAGCGAAGGCAGGATCCCCTTTTAAATAAATCATTTAGATTAAAGTTCAGCGTGTTCATATTTTCCTCTCTCAGTGAACCTAAAGACCTGCTGTTAAATTAAAAGCCCAGAGATGAAAGAAGAAAAAAAATGATTCGGATTTCTGGATTACTTATAAAAATAGGGCCCAACCCAATTCAGTACTGCTATGCGAGTCAATTCTGATATCCGTCTTGGATCAAATATTGGTCTAGCAATCTATAAACCATAATCCTGTTTTACTTGAGGTCATGTTTTAACTAATCTCAAAGCTTAAAAGCACAAAAACAATTTACTCATATAAATTATATGTATGTTAGTTATGATGATGATTATAATAATAATAATAATCCAAAAATAAATAATACTAATAAGAAGGATTATTATTGTTATTATTATTATTATTATTATTATTATTATTATTATTATTATTATTATTATTATCATCATCATTATTATCATTACACACCCAGGCATAACAGCTGTGTGATTGGTTAGGATCTGGATGTGCATTTTTATGTAGAAAAAGCTGAGCTTATTATTTTTTTAATTTCAGGGTAGGAAATTCCCACTTTTACTTTAATTGTGGATATACATAAAGTGATGTTCTATGGAATAGATAAGTTGAGGATCGGCTGACAGAGTCAGTGAAAAAAAATGTGAAAAAAGTATGATAATTTTTAAGATTTATATGTCTTTTAAATAATATAAAGCATTTTGCTCTCACTCTCCTCATCAGTCTGAAAAATCCCTCCTCTGCCATTGTGCTGCTGTCTTATTTTTTTTTTTCCAGGTGTGACATGAGCTGCAGTGAATTAGACTTTCCATAAGTTCAGCAGATGAGCTTCTCGAAAAGTATAAATACTCTCAGTCAAAACAAACTTTTTCTAGTCTAGACATTTCTGAAAATGTAATATGCAATGTTAATAATGCCAACCAGTATTGTTGTTAAAAAACTAATTTCAAGTCTTTATGTCAGTAAACCTGAATGTAATTGTGTTATTTATATGTATTATATCACAGAGAGAATGATACTAAATGCACACTTTAACCCCCCCCTTTGAAAGTTCTTTTGAAATTCTGTTCTTTTATAAATAAGCTATAGTATAATAAAGTGCAGTCATTTTCTTTGTTTTTCCGTTGCTTCAATCTGTGCTAGTTATTTTTCTTTCCTTTAATATTGCTCAACAATTGTAATTTTTTTATGTTTAAAATATATTTGCATGCACACAAAATTTATCTGTATTGTCTACTATGTACCAATGCCTCCTTTATGCCAACAATGACCACATATATGTTTGCGCAACTTTAAGTACTGCAGCTGCGTTTGAGTTTCAGATTTGTTAAATTGCTTTGCATGTGTTAAATATTTACATTTGCATATTGACAACCAAGGAATTTGCTGAGTTTTGTCATTAGAATATGATCTGAATATTGATGAAGGCACATATTCATACAAAGGTTTGCACATACTATCTTTGGAACTGTAAGCACAAATAACTTCTTTGAAGATCTGCCTCACAAACACGTTTGCACCTGTTACAAGACATGCAAACCTTCTGAAGATCAGAAAGTATAGATTTCTACATAGAAAAATATCTGTTGTGAAGATGACTAAAAATTCTGTATCAGGTTATCCTTATTCATAATCATTTTGGTTCAAAACTTTTAGTGAAGCAATAACAAATACACATTCTGGCAGACACCTAAACCACACAGACCCCTCGCTTATGCTGTCTCCCAGGACTGGCGAAGGGCAAAGGGTGATGCTAATCACTGTTGTCTTCTCAAATATGTGTTGACAGCAACTTAAAGAGAGGCTATCTGAATGAGCAGCAAATCAATTTCTTGCACACTGAGGCCACGTCACCCGCTGTGTGTTCTTAGGTGTCTGTTTGGGCTGCTGAAGAGAGTTGATGGTTTGCACAGTGATGTGCAGCTGCTGGAATTCCTCTTTTCCTGGCTTATCTAGCTACACCAGGAATCACAATAGATTGCAACTTGATGCTCGGCTGTTTGCTTGACCATGTATCACAGCGCTGACCCTTATTCCTTACCTGCCTCCAAGACAAATATCGAAATGGAAGCATGCGATGATCAATTTAGTCTGCTGTGGGCAGATATTTGTGAATTAGTTAAACAAGGGTCCTCCACTTTATCAAAGCAGCCTTTTAAGCTATAAAGCCACGAAATACAACCACAAAGAACACTGCATTCCGCTTTTTACATAACCTTTCTGTATTTTAGCAGTCATTTGATCTTACTATTCTAAAACTGAACAGAAAAAGCTAATAAAGGCATGAGAATTTTGAAGCATATTGTGTGTGACATGAATCTAAATTACTTATGCTGACACCTTAGTCAGTGAGGGGAGCCTGGCCCTTAGGTTTACTTAGTACTGGAGCATTTGTTGGATAATGCCTGACCAGCCATACAGAAGAGGAACAAGCAAAAGGAGATTACAAGATCCTTAAACGGCTGAAAAAACTTTGCTCTTACACAAGACACAAAAACCTGCAGAAATAAAATTGAAGGTCATGGTGACCCAGTGGTGGGCAGCTTAAAGGCTTTCCCCCTGATCTCTTTCAGGAGATAAAACATTGTGTCAGTAAGGTGTTGGACCACCACCTGGCAACCGAACAGCTGCACTCTTGCTGAAAAAAATGAAACCTTATAGGGCTAAACAACAGGAGATTTATGATGATGGTGGTGGAAATGGTGCTCAAACAAATCGGCCTAAAAACTCTCCAGTGTTCAGCAGAGATGAAAGCTGGTAAGAACTGCTGTATGCAACTCACATCATTTTCTTCCTCATTAAACCCTCCAGTGAAGCCTCACATGTAGAGGAACGGGTACTGTCAAGCTGCAAGAGGCCACTCCCATCAGGACTAAATCGTTTGGACACAGGCACTCAGTCAAAAAGAACGAGGAAAATGGATTTTGTTTTTGTAAAAGGGTTTTCATCGTTCCGCCTGTAATTATTCCTTTTCATGCTGAGATTGTTTTGTTTTTTTCTTGCCAGAGATAGTCTTCTAGCTGCTCCCTTAGAAATTTTGGCAAACCAGTAACTGTTGGCTTAAGTAAAATACTCTCTCTGTATCAATGTGCTGGAAAAGTAATGACAACAGATACATAAAAGCACAATCATACAGTAGTGCATAATTTTAAAGAGTTACAAAAAACATTGTTAAAAGTAATTTTTATTTTGTATATTTGCCTTCATCAATCGGATAAACATTAATTAAATCAATTAAAACACATTGGATAGATCAGGCGTACAGTTGTTTAGACGTTTAGACTCTAAATATGTCACAACGCTGTTTATTCTGCAATTAGAAAGCAGAATAGAAAACAATAGAATACAATTCAACTTTGTTGTGATTACACTGTCACAAGTACAAAGCAACGAAATTTAGTTTGCATCTACCGGTACTCAGAAATGCTATATAGAATTTAAATATTCATTTACATGCGTACAGAAACTATGTATGCATGGACTATAAATAGTCCATACATACTCATTATAATATGCAAGTACATATATGTCCTCTTCGGAGAGGACATATATGTACTTAAAACTTGTGTGAAATAGAAAGGCAGAGAGTAACTGTAAGATGCTATAAAATAAATAAATATGTACACTATATACAGATTATACAGGAAAATGGAAAGTACAGCAACTCAGCAATTTTTCAATATAAGGTCAGTTATTAACAAACAAAAAAATTAAGTAAGGTATCCATCAGAAAAGCATCTAAAGAGCTTCGGAGAGGACAAATGTGTACTTTAAGCTTGTGTGAAATAGAAAGGCAAAAGATTTCTCAAAATCATTCACATCTTTCTGTTTTACCAGTTTTTCAGCAGCTAATATTAACAAAAATATATGTAGATGAAAAACTAACCATCCAAATCCAGACCCCAAATTATCTCTGCCCTTTTAATCACTTTTAAGCATGCTGGTTGAAGCCAGAGACCCGGCGTTTGTTCTACTACCTGAGATCTCTACAGAATGTAAACAGTGGGTCCTGTTTGAGAGGCCAACACACCAGCGGGGCTTCGGTGCTTGTAGTGTCAGTGCTGTCAACCTGCAGGCCAGTTCTAGCAGACATTTAGAATTAGCGTGTGTGCCAAATAACAGTCCAAGGCAAGCCAAGGTTAACCTGTGAGCCAATGTTTGACACCTATGGTTTAGATAAGGGGGTGCCCACTTTTAGTCAAAAATAGTCCCTCTCCTGCAAAGTCCCTTTCCCAACACATATAAATAAAATTGCTTTTTTTTTCTTTTTAGCATGTCACTCAGTTCTAAGAAGATATTCTTTTGATTAAGATGAAACTGAGAACAAATACACCTACAAGTGGAAGGAATAGAGGCTTTCACACTCCAAACCTATATTCTACTAAGAATATAGTCAAAAACCCAACCTAACCAGTGTGGGAACTTAGCAGAGCTTGATCTATTTAGTAAAGAAGATGTGCAAAACATGTAAAGATATGCCCCAAAAGCGATGTCTATTATGCAAATCTGTTTTTGATGTGCCAAAGTGGTACATTCAAATGGTATGAATGCTTTTAAATGGTATTAGTTCTGTGTTAGTTCAATATAATGCAAAACTGAAGACGTGTTTGACAGGCTTATTGGCGAGAGGCTAAATGCAATGCTGATGGTGGTATTTGCCAACATTTAACATCAACAGTGTAAATTAAAATTACATGAATGCAAACTGATAGAGGCAGAGTTATTGGAGGTAACACATCAAAAACCTACATACCTGAGTAGCTGCCAGCAGTAATGGAAAGTGTGATCCGACAACGGTATGGGCCATATTACTAAAGGATGGTTGATAAGGTGGACACACACTGTGACAGTGAGGCATATGTTGCTGCCACGTCAAGGACAACATTTCTAACACCTTTAATTAACTACGACTGGTGTTAATGAATTTCACAAGAAAAATATTACATGGTCGCTTCTTAGCCACCCACGCTCCAAGCAAACAGAAGCAGAACTGGCCCCTCTACCTCAGCGTGAAAGGAGTCAAAGCAGACAGATTGCTCAGTGACTGGAAGAGGAGGCTTGCCTCACACTGCTGCACCTGCTGGGTTGCAGCTTTTTGCCCTCTTTTCAACCCATACTTAAATGTTCATGTCTTGAGGGAGACAAAATTCCCTGGTCAACAGCACTTCACAAATTCCTACTGAGGCATCGCTGGGCATTTATTTTCATATTTGACAAAAAGAAAAAAGAAAAATCACAACTCCCCTTATAAAAAACATTAGGAATTGACTATTTCCATCCAATTACTGACCAATCAAGGCAAAATATTTCATGTTTGTATACGGTAACTTGTAACATTATAAAGAGCATGAAAATAGGATGAAAAATGTAACTGAGTTTAAACTTTTAGGTTTAATAGTCCATAAATTCAATCTCCTTTTCTAAAATCAAAATATTTGTAGTAAATGCATACTAAAATAAATCTACATCAGATGTTTCCACAGCTTCTGTAATCATTAGTCATCTGCAAAGCTCAAACTAAGTTTTTATAAGACCATTTCTGAAATCGGATTGGCCGTTTCTCTTTGTGGTTTTGAAACAGAAATACTTTTCAACTTTATTTCTACTAACCTACTGGTAACTATGTCTGCTCTCATAACAGCCTAAGAGTATCCCTACCCTATAGGCCCGGTCTATTATCCTCCCTGAAGGTTAGAGTTTTAGGTTTTCATACTGTAGCATCACACACCCCCACATCCTTTGTGTCCCACTACACAGAAAAGAAACCTTTAATAAGCCGAGCTGCTGCACATTAATCACTAGCAAGAGGGCTTAAGCTGCTGGATCCTATATCTTTTTGAATAGCAGGTATGGGAGGACAGCACAGATCTCAGATTGATTTTCACAAAGAGCAGCCAGAGATTCAGAGAAACTGGAAGCCAAGGTAATATTGGATCAAAGCTGCACTGATCGAGCACATAAGGTGAATCAAATTGATGCAGCTCAGCTCTGCTGTGACAGTTTTTCAAACAGAGGCATTAGCAGCTAATAGGTACGCTGGGACATGTCGCATCCCCGTGACACACTTTACACATGGCCGCAGAAGGGAGCAAAACGTTATCGGTCTGGATTCATCACATTTTTCTCAACACTGTTCGGATCAGCACAGACACCCGAGCCCATTACAAAACGCGGCTGAAAAACCTTGAGCTGCGTGGCGCTTCAGGCAACGCAGCTCCCCAGTGACCAGCTGCACTGTCCTTGTCAGCTTCTTAAACAACAAAATAACCTCCAGAATAATTCAATTGTTACGCTTGCAGCCGGAAAATCCTCAAACAGCTGTTACAATAAAAATGCCATTTCCCTCTAGCGAAAAGCATTTCACAAACAATAGACAAATATTTGTCCATAGTGTCAGGGGAGAGTTTACCTCATTCTACTCTTCTATTGAGTCTCTATCCACCACTATGAGTAACAGTTTGTTATAATGCAGAAGTAAAACAAAGGGAATATGTAACATCCTAAATACTGACTCAGTTCGGAAAATCAAATCCTAGCTTCAATCAGTCTTTTGTCAAAGTGAACCCCCTAAATATTCTGAACAAGCCACTCCCTTTCTCTGTCTGCAATTATCAAGTATTTCCTTCTAGCCAATTCCTTCTGATTTGCTTTTTTCTAACACTTGAAACAGTTTTGAGTATTAAAAAAGATAACCTGAATGCAAACAAATAAAACAGCTTAAAAATATTGTTGCATCAAATAATGGGAAAAACACTCTCTGCAATAACAAAGAGCCAGGCTGCACTATCTTAGGCCGTGTCAAAGGTGCCAAAAGACATTTTGAATTATATCATAGACTTTTTGAAGTGTCTATCCTGTTAACAATCAAACTGTATGTGTTTAAATAAAAATAAATATAATACGAAAAAAATTGTCCTTCATAGACAACTGGGCCAAAATTCTTTAGATGACTAATGAAAACGAGAGACACTACTTAATTAGAGTTTCACTCAGATATTCTGACACCTATCCAGGAGTCTTTGTCAATCTGTTGACTTTTTTCAGTTTTACTGAATCTTACTTTTAGTTATTCTTGAATAAAAATATAAGGAAGTAGTGTTACTCCAGAGTAAAATTTCTTTTCACTCCACCAATATTACTAACTTTACTCAATAAAGAACCTATTTTAAAATAACCTAAGAAACGCACCCTCATTTTGTTTAAAGTGAAACATCCTTAGACTATACTTATACTATAAGTTTTTTTTATTTTATTTTATTCTTTAAAACACCAGAATTAAAATATCTTTAATACTATATATATTTTTTATGTATCAAATTGAATGTTATCATTAGTTAGTAGTTGAGTAACCTTTTTATGCTTTGTACTCTTGCTTGCGTATTTAAGTGGATGAATTTATCTTTTTACAGTTACTGAGGTAAAAATATGTTAGATAGTACTCTTTACTTAGCTTTTTTAGTACAGAAAGGTGTAATAATAAAAACCGTGTTTAAAAGGATTAAAATACTTTATACTTTATAAAATACTTTGTTTATACTTTGTAGCTGAATTTACAGCAAAAAGTTTAATACCCACCAAAAACCCCAACTTTTGAAAAATGTTTTTTTTTATGCCTTTTTCTTTTCTGCATTGTTATTATATAAAGTGAGACAACAATTTTGACAGTGTCATAAATCTTACTTCACTAAGAGACTGCTTTTCTTGCAAACTTATGCTGCCACATCAAGAGAAATATATAAGTAACTTCAGTGTTCATACTAGAGCGATACATGAGCCGGCTTAATTTTCTTTGGCCAATACTTGTTTTTTCTTCTTGTATCATTATCCGCCGATTTGTGCATGCTTGGACTTTTCATAGCGGTTTCAGCAACCATGCCTTGACATCATTGAAACTTTCCTCCATTTACTATCTATTGTTCGACGGTTACTATTTTATTTCTTTATTTTTAATTTATTTGCAAATAGATGTTTCTTTTTTGTTTACCTTTAGATTTATAAAATATATGTTTTCATTTTGCTTTTATCACGTCAATGGAGGAAGAGAAAGCAATATTGATTACAGGAAGCAGCCAACAAATATCGGTAGGACATATTGGGGATCGGTTAAACTGATTTCAAAATAATTGGTTTCATCAGTCGTTCTGTAGTTGATATAAACCAGGGTATTCTCAGCACAAACTGAGCATAATAAACACATTGCAGGAGGCAACACTGGAGCAAATAGGTGCCACGGGATAGGCAACTTATACTGGTCTCTGTCTGGCTATGAAACTTTTATGGCTGCGCCACTGGAGGGGAATAAATACTTTACATATAAGCAGGTTGGTTGGGATAGCTTTTTCCTTTTTATAAACATAATTATCAGGTGCAGCGGTGGTGTGGTGCTAAAGAGCGCAACCAATGAAGGGAGGCCTAGTCCTAAATGCAGCTGCCACAAGTTAAATTCCCATCCCGTTAACCTTGACCACATTTCTTCCCACTCTATTTTAACCTAGCTTCATGTGAGCTAACTTTTAAATAAAGTAGTGCCAAACAAATTTAAAACTGATAATCAAAATCTTGTGAGACAAAAGCTAATATGATATATATATATATAAAATTTCTCATAGTTTTTAGAACTTTGAAGATGGAAAATATAATCTGCTCTGTTATACAAGCACAATCAGAGAGTGTTCAAGGTGTTCTTTGTCAGTCAATTATGCAAATGTGGGACACTGGAATGTGGCTGGAGGGGGGGTTGGGGATTCATTTCCATTATGGCTATGATTCACCAGAAAACAAATGAGACATGCTGAAAAAGCTGCAGCATAATTTTCACATGGCTGCAGATTAACCTCGCAGTAGGTGCAGCACACTGCCTAAGCTGAGGAGAAATAGAGCGGATGAAAAAAGGAATTGGATTCTCTTAAAGAGAATATAATGAAACGATTAAAGGAGCTGTAACAAACAGGGAAAATAAAATAAAAGTTGGGGAAAAGGAAGAAGAGAGAAGATGGGTTGTTTACATTTGTTTGCTCCAAGAGCTCACTGCTAAGTCAATCAAAAAAAAAAAGTAATTTCTCATCTTTTATTACAGGGGGAGTCATTTCATTGTTCATTCATCAGTAAGACCTGGAACGTAATTTGAACAGAATGCATCAAGCTACCTGCTGTGACTTCACCCCCCCAGATTTTTCCAGGAAAAAAAAAAAGTCACATCCAAATTCTTCTGCGTCCATGTTGCACTGCAACAACTAAATTACATTCTGACCTTTTAGAAGTGATGAAGACTCCAACACCATATAATATGCCCCTCCCACCCCCGTTACACACACACACACACACACACACTCTCGTCATGCTATATAAAATGAGTACTTTATGTTGACTCCTATTGACTTCCATTCATTTTGAGTCATTTTTAACCATTTCTATGCCCTAACTCTAAGCAATACCCCTAAACCTAACCATCAGCAAAAACTCAATTCAAACCAATCCTAAACCTAAACCTTAGCAAAAACTAAAAGAAGAGAGGACCAGCAAAATGTCCTGACATTGGTACAAACGGTCCTCAGTTTGATGGTGAAATAGGAAAATTGGCTCTTACTCTGATCTCAAAGGAGGAGTACACACACACCCACACAAAGTAGGCAAACATAGACACACAGGATGTGACACATAAGCACAGAGATGAGAAGAAAGAAAATCATCAGTCAATAAATGATAGCCTGCAGCAGCAGACTTACCTTTGAGGATGCTCTGGCCGTGCAGTACATCTCTGGGGACAATCACCGTGTAGAAGTTCTGAGAGAAGCCGGGTCTACAGGAAGGTTTCAAGGGCTGGCCCGCCCTACTCCCCTGGGGTAAAGGAAAAAAAGGTGGACTAATTTAGGCTTATAAGCTGATCTCACAGCTCTTTCAGACTATCACTGAATCTTAGTTTCTTTTTAACTTATTTTATGGTCCGCTTTAGACTCCAGCACTGTCAGGAGAGGTTATGCTCAAACAATGGCCAACTCTATATATTTGCTGGCCCATACAACAAAGGGAGTCTTAGATGTCTGATATATCTTCTTTAGAATCAGGAATTTGAGAGAAGAGCTGACAAGCATTAAAAAAACGCAACTATGGAAATATATGACCATGTTTTTAAAGGTTTTACATTTCATTATTCCTAAAAATATATCATTTGATGACATACTAGAGTATCTTTATCCAGCATGAAGCTGTCCAGTGTTATGCATTGTCACCCAGCTGGTGGAAAGACAGTTAGTACACACCATTTATGATGTGCAAACTAAAAAAGAATCACTCATTACTGCTAGAATAACACCCTTGAGCTGCTTGTCTGAAAGATACCAGTAGAAAACCTAACTAATTTATCATCAGCTGTGACTGTGTTAAAGTATATGGAGCAGAACAGCAAAGATACAAATTTACAATTACAACTTTAGCACAAAAAGCCATAGATAATAATATTCTACAAATTTATTCTGCAAACTTTTTCAGATTTAAGATGACAGAAACTTAACATTCCGATAATTAATATTCTATTTTAGAGGCAGAGGAAACAATTGCTTATTCTGTTTCGATGAAAACAATTTCAACATGTTTAATTCTTTGCAAAAATATGCATATAGTTACTCTGGAAACAATGAAATCTTTACTCAAATTGAGTGTGTTGCTGTCGCATCAACCAATTCCCTGTCTTTTTTATTGACAATTTATTGTTTTGTCTTTTATGACACTCTCCCTTTGCACTACTGCCGCACCCACACATATCCATGTATGACATGAATCTTATAGCTTTTATTTTGGTGACTGCCTGATCGCAACTTAAAGAGGACATTCAAATAAAAAATAAAAATGTTTGTTTGAGCAACAACTAATAAATACATTTAAACCAAAACAAAACCCATTGTTGGAAAATTTATATTTATATTCTATATTCATATATTAATTTATCCTATTTAGTCACTATAAAAGTTAATTCTAAATTTTTTAATTTTTAGTAATTTCTCTGCGGGATGATATTTGTAGACCAGACATAGCTTCTTCCCATAACAAGCCAGATTTATTCATAACATGTTACTGTTAACCAAAGTGTCTGTAATTTGTAAGTAATGGGGAACGAACGCTGCTCAGGCAGAACAGGGCTGAATACTGGGCCATAATGGCTGTATGATAAACTGTTCTCTCTTTTCAAAAATATTATAAAATAAAATGCCGACTGAGTGAAATCCATCGATCTCCTTTTATTTAACTAGGGTGAATAGTTGAATACTTTTTTTCCCACTACACCATAGCCACCCCAAAGGCTATGCTGCCCTGTGTGGTGAGCCACATTAAAACTGTTACAGCTCAATGTACAGTAATGATCAAAATATCAATATTAGGTATGTAGACTATATAAGTGGGAAACCTGACTAGGTGCACTCAAACTGTGAAGAAAAATGAACAGGTGGTGATCCTGAGTAATAATCATTATCCTAGGACCAAGCTGCTATCTTTGAAAAGACTGGGGGCATAAGTTACATGAACTGCTTCATAAAGTGCGCATCAACAAGAGAAAAGGCTAAATGTGCATTACAGCTGAAGGATCGCAGGATGCAAGCAAGACAGAGCATCTGTAACCGCAGCATGCACCTGATTCCTTGATTTGTATAGGATCTATACTATTACATTCCCACTGACTGCATATGAGCATCACTAAGCCCTGGGAGTGCTTTCTATACAAGAACCCCCTCCGTTTGAAATAAAATAATATATATCCCATCACACTGCTTGGATTATTCTTCCTCATTAGAGACTGGCCGCTAACTGAGATGCACTCCAAATTATGGCAGCGTGCGAACCAAGTTCATTTCAAGCAGCAGATGGATCAGCCTCTCCAGAATGCGCTGCCCACCGCAATAATGCTGCAGTTTATCCAGGGTGGCTAACGCTGACACTACTTACTGACTTTTTAGAAACCTATCTACTCTATCCAAAGGGATAAATCGGTAAAACATAAACAAAAGCTAAGAAGAATCAATTTTCAACCATATTAATTCATGGTTCCACTACAGCCATCATGTGGAGGCGCAGCACTATACGGGACAAAGTGAGCCGTTCGTGGCCACTTCCGAGCGCTCCTGCAGCGCGCTGCAAAGCTCCAGCAGGCTTTACAGCAGTGCAGCACTTCCTTCTCACTGTCAGCGGAGCAGACAAAAAGAGATCAACTCATCTTACCGAGGATGCGCCAACAAGTAAGGTGCACGCCAACAGGACGCAGCCAGCGATCATCTTTGCAAACAAAAACCCAAGATCTTAGAGAGGAAAAAAATAATCACTGGGAAAAGGGAGTGATCTCTTCCCGTCAATAAACGCCTCAGTAATTCCTGGATTCCCGTGTTTTGTTTTTGTTTTTTTTTTCCCTTTTCCGCTGCTGAGCAGGAGAACGTCCCTACTTGTCTGGCGCAAAAGTGCCGCTGAGACAGAGATGCTGCGCTCGGTCCAGAGGAAGCCGGTGCCCATTGGATGACAGCGTCACTACAACCCCTCCTACCCTCGGCGGCGCAGGCAGGCTGCGCCTCCAATAACTCCCTGTGATGATGATGCCACTTCAGGGATCTATTGGTTGAGAAATGCCTTTTTCCAGGCTATTTAGATTCATATTTTGACTTCAGATGGAGCAGAGGCGGTTCTGGCTGTGTGAGTGACAAGCAGCCATCCGAGTCCTTTCATGAGTCCATCAGCTAAATGCAGTCTATTTCACACCCCAGTTACCCTCTCTGCCCCTGATCCAGGGTATATAGGTATAGCAAGTGAGAGTTAATAACTTTTTATTAAAGCTGCCACGATAGAAAATCTGCAGATATGACTTTGATTGTGACTGAAAGCTTTAGATGAAATAAAGTACAATGTAACAAAATCCTTTGAAATCACAGCACTATATTTCCATTTGGCTCCCACTTGATTTGCTCCATGCTTCTAAATTGATTACAGATTAAATAATTATGATAATTAATTCCATTTTGTGGAATAATATTAAAGGGTTCATAGAATGCAAAATCGAGTTTACATTGTCATAGATGAATAACGATAGTTCAGTGGGTGAAATGGATGTACAGAGAAGTTCAAACCCCATCGTCACCTCCTTTCTCTGCAAATCTCACAATTCTAAACTTCCAGCATAAAACAGGTGAATCCAAACGAAGCACCGAATTGACGTCAATTAGGGGATGTTGCCTTATTTGGTTCCGGCCAATACGTTTGTCACGCCCCAAAATTGACATACAGACCAGCCCACTGATTCACTGGCCCAACAATATGAATAGAGGTAGATGTAAGACACCAGTTTAGCTGTTTAGCTTACAGTTGGGTTACTTCTACAAGAATTACAAAGCAGGCAGTTTCTTTATAGAAAATTAGCCTGAACACAGGCGTAAATGCAGTGTTCAAGGCTGCACTGAGGCTGCACTGAACCCAACCCGGTGACGGTATGCTTTCCGCCACCTGCCTTACTGTACTTCCCTCCGCCTGCCTTACCCGCAGGCCACCGGCATCCAGAAAACCATCATTGGATCAGGTTCAGTGGCTCCGTCCCCAGCTTGCTCCCTGCCCCCGACAGCTCGGTTTGAAAGCCCGGTGTGTTTTGACTACTAGCTGCACTGTAGTTGACCAAAATCTCTGATGATTTTGAAATTCTTTCCAGACATTTTTTTAGGTTTGAAAAGTTGGACATGTCTGGAAAAAAGAGGACGTCTGGTCACCCTACTCAACAATTTTGATGTTTCAGTGAGTGAGAGCTTGTTGCTATGATGCGTCTTTGCTCAGCAGCTTCGCTTATTGTAAACCAATCAATCAGCGTGCAACTCGTCTAAATATTAATGAGCATACCATAAAGGAAGAAAACCTGTGTTCTGGGTTAGACCAGGCTTGCATTAGGGCTCATAGAACAGCAAATATGCCATTTTCAGCCCAACCAAAGTTACACACCCTATTCAGAGACCTGAAGGACCAGCACCAAATACCCTATATAATCATTCTATGACCCCTTTAATAAACTTAAGATTTCCTGTTAATCTTTTTGCAAAATTGCGTTATTGTAAAAGGCCTTTCCTAAACAGTCCTTCCCTAAAAAAAGTTATCAGACTAAGTCTGATTATAATCGTATCAGTTGGGTTAATATTCTTGCCATACTCTTCAGCAATAACCTCCCTTTAAACCTTGTTGTGTTTTTTTCCACTTTGTGCTGTGGAAGAAAACTAGCCTAATATCTAATGTTTGTTTACCTACCATTTGTCAGGGTTTGGTTGTGGTTTTTGATGATCCAAATGCAGAGGCAGGGAGGCAGAGGTGAGTTCCTTGAAGATTTAATTAATGATTACAAACAATTCAGGCAAGAATCCAAAAATCCAACATTAAAAATGCAAAACAAACCAGAACCATGGAGACATCAGTGGAAAAGAACATGTAGAGTCAGGGAAAGGTGAGGAGAGATGAGGAAAAGAGGAGCCAGCACTGAGGAACTGCACAAGGAGAGTATTTATGGGAGACTGAACAAAGAGAGGACTGACGAGCAGATTGGGAGCAGGTGTGAAGAGAGGAGTCTAGAAAGGAGCTAAGGAAAAGGAGACCAACACAAGAAGGCAACAAATAAAAACCTAAGAACTCAAATATAACGAGAAAATACAACAAAATAGGAATTAAACCAATAAAACTATAAAACATGGAGCAAAGTAAAACTGAATACTCAAAAGAAAACATAACAGAACCAAGACTGTGGCACCATTACTGTATATCTAAAGATTTGTTTCCTTCTTATTTCCAAAATAGCTTAAGCTTAGCCTTGTTTTAAGCTTCTTTTGTCTTCTAAGTCACTGTCCACTTTAACTTTTTACTTAAGTAAAACGAGCCACCCCCTTCCCAACAGCATCAATATCCTGCCAGGATATTGCCATTGAAAACATTCCTGTTGAAGTCACTTATTTCGGCATTACTCTACATGCTGATGGAACCAACTCCAACCAATCTAACATGGAGGTTCAAATTAATCACTCAACCACTGGTTAACCAGAGAAACTTATATATTTGGCCAAATTCTGTTGGTTAAAAATGAAGGTCTTTCAAAATTAATTTACCCATGTCAATCACTACATGTTAACTAGACTCGCATAAAAAAAGTCCATTATTTTATATATAATTTTATTAGGAAAAACAGAACACACTATATTAGTAAAGCAAGAATAATTCAGGCTTAACAGCTTGGAGGTTTAAAAGCATTCCATTTGAATCCACAATCTGCATGTTAACAATAAAAGCATTTTTTCTCTCATCCCAATTAAATGTGGTTCCTCATACCGAAGTGTCTGATTAAGACTGTTGGTGATCTTAAGTTTTTGCTAAAATGTGAATTTAAAATATTCAACCCAGCTGTTAAAACCTTAAGCAATTTAAGTTTGAAGTGGAATTGTGTGTCTTTTGTGGAGAGGAAAGCGAAACAAGTCATCAAATGTTTATTTCTCTGCCTCTTTACTCTAAAGTTCTGGGAGGAAGTTATCACCTGGTTTAACATAGTTCCTGTTCTTGTTTTAGACCTCCAACAAACTTTGCTATATTTTGAAGCTAGTAAATATTATCTTCATTTTAGGTCAATACCAAAAAAAGAAATGGAAAAGCTGTAACTGAATTAAAATAAATAATCTAAGGAATTATTTTCATTGTCTGGAACTTTTGTCTGAAAGAAACCCTTCAATATCAATGTCTTACTCTAGAATGTCACTAGCAAAAAAAAAAAAAGCTTTACGGTGTAATGCCAATGTTATCCCACTTTGTTTGTTATTGTTGTCTCTACTGTTTTATTATTTTGTTTTGTAGCTACTGCTGTGGTTCTAAATTTGATATTGTATGTAATTGAATTCACTACCAGATAGATGAAAAAGTGAAGCAGGAAAAAAAAAAAAAACCATCAATCCAAAAGAGGAAGAATAAAAATTGTGCTTTCAATAAAAAAAAAAAGAAAAAGAAAAGAAAAATAATAAGTAACGGTAACACTAATGCAAGGAACAGTGGGTGGGGGTGTTGAACATATTGGTAAAACTGTACAAAATGATAAAAAAAAAAAACTGTTCACACTATTCCCTTAACTATGTTGACCTGTCTAACAGCTTAATAGTGTTGACATTTTCAGACCCTGAAATCTGTGCCTTAATTTACATATCTGAGAGTTCATCACAATTTAATCCCATCAAAAGGAATATGACAGTATTACAGCGTCAATCAGCACAACCCAGAATCCGCCTTGTCACTGCCATTCACTTTACTTTGCCTCATGTTTGGCACCAGCAGCTGCAGTGTTGGAAAAAATAAATCTTTGAACACATTATTTTCCTTCAGTCTCGTCCCTTCCAACAGTATCTTCAAAACAAACCGCTCAAGGGTGATAATTAAGAAGTACTTCTAGGCTAGCTGACACTGCTCAGTGGGTGTTTCTGTCCACAGGGTGGGATTTCTTTAAGGTCAGAGATATGAAAAGAAGAAAAAATACACTCCACTCATCCGTCTTCCGGGCATTGTGTTTTTGCTTTTATTATACCCTAAAAAACTTGGCAGAGCCAGACTGTGACAAGTGTTTGAAGTGAAGGCCTGCACGATAAACAATGACTCTCAATAAATAATGTCACATTTCCTCACATGAGACCAACTGTTCACAGGAAAAAGGGTTGCAAAAACAGAAAAACTCCAGCAGAGAAAATGACAGAGTGTGATGAGTGGTATGTCCTGAAGAGTTTGTAATTCTCACAGTCAGTTGGTCTCCCTTAAAACCTGATAAAGAGACATTTATAATTAGTGTTCCAGAAAAGTGTTCTTATTCATTATAATGGTAAACATTTCTGTTATTTTACCACCCCAAACTGTAATATATTCAGATTTTATGTGATTGATGGAATTAATGAGTGCTTAATTTTGAAGTGACCTTAAAACAGGAATTTATATAATCAATATAAGTGTTGGATGCATTTGTATGCAGAGTCCTTTACTCTGATAACCCTCAATAAAATGCAACCATCTGCCTTAAGAATACACCAAATTAGTAGATGTAGTCAACATGTATGCATTTTTTCCAAAGGATAAATACAACTGTGGCTTTGAAAAGAGAAACATAATCCTAGATGGCCCCCAAAAGCCATGGTTACCCTTAAAAGCTGCAGAGGTCAACAGCTCAGTCAACATGATAAATATTT
This sequence comes from Cyprinodon variegatus, assembly GCF_000732505.1. Taxonomy (NCBI): domain Eukaryota; kingdom Metazoa; phylum Chordata; class Actinopteri; order Cyprinodontiformes; family Cyprinodontidae; genus Cyprinodon; species Cyprinodon variegatus. The sequence continues at coordinate 202,158 of NW_015151033.1, read as the reverse complement.
TTTCTGTAAATCAGATATGTAAGAATAGCAATTGCCACTCCTGAAAGAAAAAATATCTTCTTTGCATTTGTTGCAAGCCATGTTGAGGACACAGCAAAGATCTCAATATTTTGGTTGACATTGTTGTGCTTTAAGAGGTTATAAATAAAACTGGATTCAGTGCAAAAGACTAGACAAACACCCTCCCCACAGTGATGCATGGTGGTGTCCGCATCATGTACCTTCGTACCTTCAATTTAACAGAGAAAATAGTCACAGCTTAAGGGAAGACATTTAAAACTAAATAAACCTCAGTTACCAGGTCCTGATGGTGTCAGCCCCAGAGTCCTTAAGGCCTGTGATGAGCACCGCTGTGTGATTCTACAGCACCTCGTCAAGCTTAGCTACAGCTGCAAAGGAGAGGAAGATGGCAAAAAAAGATTGTTGCTAAGTTAAGGCATAGGTTTATAATGTGCAATTCCACATTATATACCAACATACATTTCTGGACATCTGTGGTTAGATTTCTGTGATTTCTCTGTAACCTCTGGTTCAAATGTCATGTCAATAGCAACTCTAGAAATATATTTAGAAAAATACATATAAAAATGGTGACGTGTTCAATACTTCTTTTATTTTGGATATGGGATTAAACTGGTTTCAGATGATAATGTAAAACTCTTGGTGTTGTTATTAAGTAATTTAAATACCATACTTAGCAGGTTGCTCGAAATTGATTTTTAATCTCCAGAATCTCACAAAACTTTGAAATATGCTGCCCAGGGGTATTGCTGAGAAACTAGTCCATTTGTTTCTTCAAGACTGGACTATTGTAATTCTTTACTATCGGGAAGTCCCCAAAGTGTAGTTAAAAGCCTTCAGCTTCTCCTATTGTAGCTTCCCTTCATTTGCTTCCTGTTAAATCCAGAACTGATTTTTAAATCCTTTGTCTCGTGTATCAAGCCCTATATGACCAAGCTCCATCTTTTGTTCCTAACAGAACACTTCCTGCGAGACCTGCAGTTTTACTGGTGGTTCAGGCTCCTCTCTTATGGAAACAACTACCAGTTTTAGGCCACAAAAAGGCCTAATTTTAGGATAAGGTTTAAAACTTTCCTTTTTGATAAAGGTTATAGTTAGAGTGGCTCAGGCTATCTTGAGCTATCTCTGTGACAATTGGACCACTTTTTATTATTATGTTAAAATGTATCTCTAATTCTTAATTCTATCTTCAATTCAATTCAGTTTATTTCTCTAATCTCCCATTCTGCAATATTACGGTAGTTTTTTTTCTTACCATAGTAGCTTCTTCTGGTCTGTTCCTGTTTGACTTTTACATGTTCCCAATATCAGCTGGGTTGCTACTATCAACACCTTGACATAGCTATGTATTTAGCTTGTACTGTGATTAAAAGAGTAGTATGTGTATGCACTCTTTCATCCCTTTGACTTGAAAACTGGCTCATAGCTCATCTTTCTTTCACTTTCTTTCTTTGAGAAAGCCACACATGGGTCTAGTTACTAATTACACATACCATGCATTTGCACACATAAATAGTATGTGTACATAGTAACACACTTTCAAAAATTTTGAAAACCATAATCAATAGAGAGATGCAATGATATCACAGTTCGGCATTGATTTTATTTTTGAGCTGGATATGCAAACGGTTGGAACTAATTTCTGTGTATGGGGCTTTTACTTTCAGGACCTGGATTACCCACCAGTGGGTAAATTAAACATTATTTGATAAAAATGATATTTTATTAAATGATTCACTTAATCAGAAATCATTTACATTTTAGATATTTGACCTTAATCCTTCAGTGGTTGTTCCTGAGGGAAAAGTTAAGGTCTATCTAGCTATAGTAGGTAGCAGACACGAGGGGAATTAATTCAAAAGGACTCCACTGTCATATTTTGGCAATTAAAATTTAGTAGGTATATCAAGAAAGCATTGAACTTTACATTATGTAAAAGTTAAAACCTCTTGTAAAATAAAGTTTGCTTTAGCTTTATAAACAACAGCTCACACATGTCAGCATTGGGTACCATGCAGTTGGCATTAGCTGAATTACTCTCATACCCGTACCCACTATCTGAAAACCCCATTTAAACCCTAAAGCGATTGGCTTTCAGTGCCAGAGAGAGCAGCTCACTGACTCGTGTGTACCCCGGTCAAGCAACGCATATTAACATTGCTTGGAATCTGATCAGCATGCTGTAGGAACACCAGACCTGGGTCGACCCGCTAATTTACCTGATAATATTGAGCGCAAAATAAGGACACACAACACACAGCGCCAGTTGCGTCTGATCTAACAAACCGAAACAACTCTATTTACATTCAATAAACATGGTTCAGCACCTGTAAAGAGAATTAGGACAGATAAAAGAGCGAAACAATAAAGCACACTTACTAAACCCTGGCTTCCTTACAGGCTGCTATCAGGACCCACTGTTTTTGGTATTTTTGGTATTTCCCAGCCTCCTTACACCTAATTTAGATAAACTGGTGAATTGCAGGCTCCTACAACCCATCGTGGTGGCTGAGCGAGGATGCAATCATTTGATGCAGGTGTGCTGGGTCAGAGACACATCTAAAATCATGCAGGAGAATTGGGTCCTGAGGATGGAGTTTGAAAACCACAGATCTAGATACACTCAGTCTGCAAATGTTTTTTATATTTAATATCGACCTGCTGAAAAGTCCATCATATTAATTTTGTATTATTCCATAGACTCAATAAAAAAAGAGGAAAAGCAGAAAGAATGTGCCAAATAAATCATATCATAGTAAAACATGTGCAACTTGGAACTTGTAGAAGTTTAGTAGAACTTGATTATGACATCCACTTATGGAAAATTTTGTTAAGCCCTTCAATGTTTTCCACTTGTGATTATTCTCTGTCGCAGGTGATTGGTAAATTCCCTATTTAGAAGATTCAATTTTTTTCCACTCCATGGAGGGTGCATCAAAAGTTACTTAATTGAGGACATTTTTGATATTGTTTCTCCATGGGATGGTGAAAATATAGTTACCTTTACTGAAAGGGAAGCACCTGACTGATCCTGGCGAAAATATGTTCCTCAGATTCTCTCATTCAATGCTTCTGGAGTGAGAGGATGAGAAGGTACATCCTGGAAAGGCAAAACGTTAATATTAAAAAAGTATCCTCATGAGCTGAAGAATCGATCACAATGAGTAACCAGAGAAAAGTGATGCAATTCCAACAGCTGGGGCTTTTTATGGCAGTTTGTCACTCAAATCCTACCATAAAGCTTGATATGTTGAGTAATAAAATCTGCTAACCCCTGAGATATTTTCACTTTTTGAGACAAAGGAATATAATTAATTTCAAAAAGTTGGTTTGCTTGTAAGGCTTTAATAATTCCTGAACCATTATGGTTGCACTTTTTTGAATAAGGTCCATGCATGCATGCAAATGCTTTTGCAAAAGTGTTAATGGATTAAGTGTAAAATAATCAAATCTAAGCAGATTTTCTGAAACTGAAACTCCTGTTTCAGAAAAACGTATGGAAAGTCAAAAAGCTTCAGCATGCCATTTTCTAACGCTAATCCATCTTTCTATTGCTTGAGAGGCTGTTTTGCTACCTTCAGCAAGGAGATCATGTTCTGGGTTAGGTGAGTTTTTTTGTTTAGCAGGATTAAAGATAATGTCATGGAGAGATTGCTCTAAAACTTTTACCACAGTTGCAAATTCAGTATAATTCAGAAATACTTTATTAACCCCACAGGGATATTATATGTTGCAGTAACTCATGAGCAGTTTTTTTTTTCAATAAATTGGTTTTGGTCAAGTATTGGCAACCCAAACTGTTCCAAGAGCCATATTTGAGAAAAAAACAAAACAAAAAGCAAATCTGTTTGGAACCTATAGAAAATAAAAATCTTATATAAACCTTTTATGGCAACACAGGCTCCAAGTGTATTAGCCCAGTATAAAAAAGGACTACATGGGCTTAAATATATAATAAGCATTCATGATTAAATGTTTATCCTGGAGCACATGTCCCTTCATGTGACTACTCTGCTGTACGATATTTTTTATGCTTTATCTTTCAATTCCATTACATTATTACTGTATTAGGTTTTCTTCCATTGATGAAATTTTAAAAACACATTAAAGAAATCAAATTTTTGGTGTTATTTTTATTTGGAGGATATGGGGAAAAAATGCAAGAAAGTTTACATACCTGCATAAGAGTGCTATCTGTTGGATCTGTGAACGGTTTTCCATGCTTGCAAAGAAACTAGCAGCAGTAGTGCAATTTGCAGATACAATCCATTTCCTAAATCTATATTTACTCTCCTGTAATTTATCCAGAAGTACTGCATTCACACCTTTTCTCTCACTCCCTACTTAGTGGTCAGCTTAGCATGCCTTCCCTGGAAATGCCTTTCCAAGTGACTCTATTTATTGCAAAAAAGTTAAAAAACAATCTGAACTTTGTTTCCAAGTTTGAGGACGTTTCACTTCTCATCCAGGAAGCTTTTTCAATTCAAAATTTCAGAATAAGCGTTGAGTTCGAAGCTTTATATGGTAGCCCAAAAACTTGTTTTGGCTTAGAAAACATGCAAATTGAATCCTAGGAATGGGGCCGCCACTTAAGAATGGGGAGTTGTTTGGTTTCTTTGTTAGCTTGGAATACCCGATACTGGTCTATGTCTCTGAAAGGGGGTTGTTAGGGGCAATCATTGGCCTGGCTGCCCAGGCGAGATGTTTTGACCCCTTCATGAAGTGGGGGGTTGAAGTGATAGCGGGAAGCAATTAACTCTATTGCTGCATTTTAGGTTTTTGAGAACTGAAACCTAAGTCCACCGGCTCTGTTTATGATTGGTTTTGACTTCTTAACATAAATGACTTCCTTCAAAACCCTTTCAAACCACCCCTGTCCTCTTTGTCCAAAATGTGAACATTCTGGTCCTCAAATGAGCAACCCCTTGACCTTAAGGTGCAGGTGGACAGCAGAGTCTTGTCCGCAGGAGGTAGCTCCGGACAAGACTCAAGAGGTTGTTTTGGTTTCTCCAATATGAAGATTAGAGCATCCCTCACTGCATTGTCAGGGCAACAGGTCTATGGTTACTGAAGACTGTTGGGTGAGTTTTCTTTGGTACTAGAACAAGGCAAGAGGTCCTCCACTTTTGTAAAATGGTGTCCTTGGTTAGGTTAAGGTTAGAGCCTGACCTGAGAGGAGCTTTGTAGAATCAAACAGCTGCTCTGCACAGTTCGTCATGACTCTGTGGCTGACACCATCTGGATCTGGTGACTTATTATGATTTAATGTATCCAGTTACCCCTTCACTTCACTTGTACTGTATAGACAGACACGTGAAATGTGGAAGGATCAGCACCATCTGTTGATTTGGTGGAGAGCAAACCTATAGAAGCAGCAGAGTCTTTGGCAGAGGTTGAAGATGAAACATTTGAGGTGTAACAGAAAAGCTTATGATCAAAGGTGGGTTAGATGTCCATTTGATTGTGGGCAAGAGAAAATGATGCAGAGCTTGTTCTGAACTGAACATATTGAAGAAAGTATTAATTTCATTTGTTCTGTCCAGACTTCCATCTGTCTAATCTTCTTCATCCCTGACGGAACATCTGTGATGTTGTTCTGCTGGAGGTTGCTTTCCAGCCTCTTCCTGCATGTCCCCTTGCTTTCTGTTATCTTTATCTTGCGTTGCTTCTGTATACTCCTCAACAATTCCCTGGTTACCTTCAAAAAGGCTTGTTATTTCTTGTTAATCAGTTTCTTCAGGTCACTGATGATTCAGGGTTTATAATTTGGGAAGCATTTTTATGGTGTTGTCCCCAAAGAAGTTTACACAGTCACTCATTTTCCACGGGGCTAATACAGTGCATCAAACAACCTTGCTGGACATCTTCATCTTCCTGCGAACATTTTATTACAGTTTTTAAAGCAGATTGTTGCTTATAAAGTGGCTTGTACTCTGAGTAGAGAAAAAAATAATTGTGATCTTATTTTCAAAGGGGAGGTCTTACTTTAGAGGTGTAGGAGTCCTTGACATTTGCATGAGACAAGTCCAAGGCTTTGTTTACTATGATACAGCTTCTGAAAAAAAATGTTGGAATGTCGTCAGTGTAGCAGGGAGTGAGGGGTGATAAAACATAAAAGTTATGCCAATAAAACTAACCTGGCTTTTGTGTCTGTAGTTGAAAACTGGAAAATGGAACAGATTACACCACATGCAGTATCAGCAGAAGGGTAAATATAAATGGTTACCAACATAAAACTGTTAAACTCCCTGGGTAAATAATATGGCCAAGCACCGAATGCCAAAAGTTTAAAAACTGGGCTGCAGTGATTATCTTTACAGTGACATGTCCTGGATGACACCATGTGTTCACAAGCACTGCCAACTCCAGTTTTCCAGTCTTCTTTAAATCTCTGCTTATATGGTCAGAAAAAAAGTCAGAAAAAAGTCAGAGATTCCAAATCTCAATAGATTCATTTCCCTTAAGATAAAAATGTAATAAATAAAATAAAAATAAATGAAAGAAATGTCTTAGGCATTTGGCTAATGCCTAAGTCTCAAAAATATGTTTTTCTTCCGCGAAAGATCTTGGACCGATGGATGAGTAGGTGAGCCTACTCATGTAGCCTCACCTGACGGGGTTATTTCTTGGCTTGAACATTTGGCACGACTCTGGTTTATGTCTCTGTTCTACAGGTATTCTGTTTTAAGATCAGCTCTCCTTTTTTAATATTCACATTATTTAGATCATCCTTTCATGGAGCAAACATCAAGGTAGCGTTCCTATGTGTGGAAGTATTCCGATTTTAGGCCACCATTAGGGTAATTTACATTCAAAACCTAAAGTCTATACTATACAGAACTATAAAACTCATAGTATCACGTTTTACCAGTGATGCAGTTTGTTAGGTTTATTCATTGATGATTATAAAATGAATGTGTGCTTATGAATCATTTGTGCAAGGGGAGGCTCCACTGTGTCTTGTGATTCAGTCAGGAGACCATCCTGCCTTGTCATTCTAGTGGAACATCCTGTCTTTATGAACCGATCAATTGTTCTGTCAGAACAATACTCTGTTTGTAACCGTGTCATGTTCTGTTAGTAAAACGCTCTGCGGAGGAGGTCCAGTGTGAGACAGTGTGTTTGAGTCTGGGGTTCAACTGTCTCTCCTTCTGCAGAAGCCGTATGAAAAATCCCTTACTGTGTATTACAGTTCTTCCTTTTACAAAAACCTACATTTTCTGAACCCAACACAGTTCTTACTAATGCCAAATACATAACAGGTAAGATGAACAATGTAATAACAGTTGTCTTGGTTTTATAGATCTTACAGGTGCTGTAGGGGAGGTTAAACATTGCTTATCTGCCCCTCCTCTGGACTGGGAAGAGCATCCGTTGAAATATTGGGTATAGCATAAAACTCTATACCCAAATCTGTACCACCCAGTCAAACAGTACCTTATCACAGCAGCCTCCTCTGTTCCATCTGAAAGAGTATTTTTTAGCTGGAGAAATTGTCTTAAAAAAAAAAGAAGAAAAAGTTTGAACCCTGCTACTGTGCAAAAAACACTTTTATCTAATAAAAACACCTGAAGTAACACAACACTCTATTTCAATGTCCAAAAAATATAGTACACCAAGCCCACAAAACATGAATGACAAATCTGAAATTGACAGGTTTGTGAATAATTGAATAATGATAATAATAATAATAGGTAAATTACTCAAAATCTTTAATGGGGCACTAAAAACACATACAACACACACATATGTGTTATTATTTATAAAAGAGATGCATAAAATATTGAGGATTTCATTTGGTTCAACAATTGCTACTACCAGTAGATGCCACCCAAGGGACCTGAATGAAGCTTCGGGTAGTAAACCACTTTATGAAACAATTTTTCAAATTGATTCAATGCTTCAAAATGCCTAATTTTGCCATCATTACCAAATTTAGTATTTTTAAACAGAAAGCTAATTTCCAGTTTGTCTAGTGTGTAAAAGCCTAACTAAATTCTAGTGTGGTGAAAACACTCTAGTCACAATGCGATGGTCATGATAGTTCATGCATGACCTCTGGGACCTCATTCCAGAGGCGGGAGATGGGAAGCCATCAAGTCATCTGTATGTCATGTATTTATTCTACGCAACTTCTGAACAAGGTGAGTCAAATTTGCACAATTTAAGTCACTGTGCAGATTGGACTCACCTAGTTAAGTGGGTGAGCAGAAAACACTTGACAGAGAGATGACTTTTTGGCTCCACGTCTCCCACATCTGTTTGATGCTTTTATTTATATGGCCAGCCTAGGTAGATGTTCTTTAACTTGGCAATTATCATGATCCTCTGACCCATTTTTTTCAATTGCAATAGGTTTCTTCTCTCTGGGACGGTAAGGTTTAACAACAACACTGTACTGGAGTAATTCAGTGTGGACAGTCCTCAGGTGAGGTAATCTGAGATGTGCACCCCTAGAAGTTTAAAGCTGCTGACTCTTTCTACTTTGCACTATTTATTTCCAGTCCATTGTACCTAGTCCTTTCCATAAGTTCATAACTTGACTCATTTTGTCTTTATGCAGGATCAGGTTACTCAGCTTGAAAACAAAAAAGATGAAAGCGATAAACTTTAAACAAGTCAAAAACTGAAGCAAATGGAGAATATCATAGATAGCATGCTGCCTATTTTGCTTCATAATGGGCAGCAACTAACAAACAGTTGATTTTGTTTGTATGCTATCAAAGTTAATTAGCCAAATAAATTAGTAAATTAATTTATTAACCAGATTGATGGTCATAGTAATTTAACAGATAAATATCCAACTTATCAGTTTAAAAAAGTGTGATTAAGTAACTTGAGTGATGACCAGGATGTTCTGCAGATTATGCATAAAACATGTTATGGCCCAGATACAAGCCTCTCTCTGTGGAAGTGGCATTCTGCCATTAGTATGTGTTATTTTAATTACTATTGTGAATTTATCATTTCCTTTAATGGGAGGGTATGTAAACTTTCAAGCATAGCTGTACATTCTGACACGCTTTTCTAAATAAAAATCAGATGACATCTTCTACCATCAATCGCTATTGAGGCACACTTTGCAACACATATATAAATCATAGTACATAATGAAATGGCAGTGATGCTGTTATAGATTCAGCTGTCCACAGGGGCTGATCCCACCTGGTAAATATGGAAAATGGCCTGTACTTTTGTGCCAACGTTTTTAGTCTATTGAGATGCAGGACAGTAAAAATTAAACCCTCTTTCTATTAATTTCTCAAGTCCAGTGAAGAAATACAGCTCAAATCAAAATGTTGTGCAGACCTACATATCCGTTTTAAAGGAGTCTGCCCTGTATAAACTTTCAACTGGTTCTGTTTGTGCGAATCTGATGAGCTTATAAATATGATCTAATCTGAGTTACAAAGCGAAAAGAGAAAAAAAATCCAATCATGAGGGAAATTGCTTTCTATTCATTTCACACTGCTTCTCTCTAGGTGTTGCACAAATGTTTACTTTGGTCTTTTACTGTTGGATTGTGTGCTTCCTGTCATCTCTCTTGTGTGTATATCAATATTTGATTCATTTAAGAACTGGTAAAAGCCAATCTTAAGTTGGCTGAAACTATGAAAGAAATGTGGTGTTGGGATTTTGTGTAGAATCTGCGTTACATTTCAACAAGGCATCCATTTCTTTGTATGTTTTCTACTTTCTCTGCTGAGCATTGAAAGCTATGTTGGCCTACCCGGCCTTACTTTGGGTGAATGGATGTTGCAAACAACATTTTTGTTTTCTACACTGTGCTGCTAAGATCTTATATACATTGCTTCAACTTTTGAAAGTTGTGAAAAGAAGCTGGGGCACTATAGAGTGTTAGAGGGTCTTTGATGTGCAGCCAAAAATAAAAAATAAAAAAATCGCAATAACTGTGTGATGCTATCCAGTAGGTATGGAACAGCAAATAAAAATTAAGATTTCCAGCTGTTTTGTAATCCAAATATTAATTAAAATATGAATTCATGCATTGTTAAAGGTAAATAAGGAACTAAGTAACAGTAAGGTGTACCTAATAAAGTTTCCCCTGAAACATTCTAAATAAATATTAAAAACAATTAGAAAAAATTGTTTTAATAGATTGACTTTGCTTTAAATTAATATTTCTTTTTTTTATCAAGGTCTTTTCAACAAAAGAGGTCCCTGAGGTCTGTTGTGTCACAGTTGACTTCTAATTTTGTTATGATCAAATAATAATTTTTAAGATTCTTAATTCTGGATTTATTTTAATTCTGGATTTTGGAGGTAGAGCTGTAGAAATCATATTATCTTAGAATATAAGAAGGGCTTAAAAGACTAAAACTGGCCTTTGGTCTATACACCAGAAGAAAAAAACGACCTTAGCTTAACCATTTATGTTCCTCCAGCAAATTTTAATTGACTGTAAAAACAAGCCAGGTTAATTAACCACGTTTGCTCTTAATATCAACAGAAATTAAAATATATTTTGCTCTCCTTTTATATAAACACTTGCTCTTTTAATTAAGAGTTGATGAGTCTCTGTCTTCAGTGTATTGCAGCATTAAAGTTTTGCAGTGCATTAATTTAAGGTTGCTGCTGTCATGATTAACAGGTTCTGTTTCAAATAAAGAGGGCTAAGATGATCTCATTTTTTGTTTTTGTCTTGTGTGAAAGAGCAAACAATTGTTTACTGAACAATTCACATTTATCTGTAGCATTTCTGAAATAATTACTGATTCGTCACTACTTCTTAGAAGCTTTTCACACACTATTGGAAGGTTAATTGTGCAGTGTTTGTAAAAACTAACGATCTACTCCCGCCTCTTCATGGTGTGTTGTTTGCATGAAGGCGGACTCCAGCATTTAAGTGCTAAAAAATAATCTTACGTTCTCCTCTGAGGTTCCAATTACTCTTATTACACACAGTTTGGCTGCATTAAGCAAATCTATAGTCACTTAAGTAAAAAAGATGCAAACGCAGCTTTTATGTGACTGTGTTGCACATTATTGCAATGAGGAGGGGCATAATGAATAAAAGAAGCAATCTTGAGGGAAGTAGTATTCAATAACAGCTGGTGCATAAGTTTAAATTGTCTCAGGGAAAAAAATGCAATAACACATAAAACTGATGTGTGAATAATTCAGGAGCAGAATGCATAAATAGCGGATTAGGCTTGATTTAATTAAATTGGTGTGAAAACAGAGCTCAGTGCTTAACAAACAAACACACACAGGCAACTAGAGTGAAGCAGTTCAACACCCAGGTGACAAGGCCTTGTGGAGAAGCCAAAAGCAGGTTTGTGGGGAGATCAAACATACCCAGCACCATTTAACCAGGCCATGCAGAAAGACAGATACAACAAGAGATTCAACTCCTCTTTTCATTGTTGCCCACAGAATGGGATGTGAGTCTCTCTCTCAGGAAAACATCCAACATTTCATGACAAGGCCGCTATACCGTTCACTTCACAATGCTAATTTGTACGTTTTAAGTGATATTATTTTTTGGTTTAATAGAAAGTGATAGTAATAACGTGGTGGTGATGATTCAGCATAGCTAAAATGTAAATTTACAAAAACCTTGGCATTAATTATCAAATACAAACTGGCCTCATGCATCTGCAGGGTGTCTTATAAAATGCAGAAAATGGAAACATCTTGTCCTCTTTTATTTTTTTCACCAAGTATGCACAATGACATACTGTCACAAACATTTCAATAGGTCCTAGCTTATTATTAGACCAAATCTCATTGCATCACAGTTTTCATAGTTACTTTTTCACTACAGATAAGAGGCATGAATAAGGGCAGATGTATCCAGCCTTATACACAGAAGGGAAATAAACAGATTGTGGGCTATTGTCTGAGAAGGGAGAGCCAAAATGATGAGCCAATAGTAAGCTGTGTCTACATTGGCTGAATGGCTGATTGAGTTTAGGCAGGGGAAAAGGACTCTGCAGTGAGGGAGGGGACAGCTGCTAGGATCTCTGGGGCTTTGCTGTTTTTCTAGTCTGAGTGAGCTTCCTGTCACAGAGAGGATCTTTGCTGGTGGCTTGGCCAACCCTTGTTGCTGTACACCTGAGAACATTTCTGAATTAAGATGATTGGTGTGTATATAAGGAGGCAAAGGATCATTTCTCTTCACTGGAGGATAACCCCGATAATATTCCAGCCAAAGACTTAAACCAGGAATATCTTTCTTGTTGAAAGTTTCCTTATTGGGACTCTTTTTTATTGTGGACTCATCACCTACCTGCCCACTCTCCAATGCATTAAGTGATATTGACTCAAAACAGCAGGAGGTATATAGGAGGAGCAAAGAATACAAGGATCTTAAATGCAATTAACAGTGTTGTGTCATTTTGCTCACAATGGATAATGATGATAGGTCACAGATGCATTAAACAATACAGCATTGCAGCAAGATGGTTGGGTTAGATAACACTTAGGGCAAAGCTACAGGGTGGAGCTCTGCTAAGACATTGGGTGTGTTCTATTTTAAAGGCTGCATCCTGCAATGACCCAGTCTATCTGGGCTCTGTTCGAAAACCTAGGACGCATCCTTAGAAGACCAGATTCGAAGGCCGATTATGTCATAGCGCGGCGCCG
>NW_015151033.1:164723-188049 GCF_000732505.1 Cyprinodon variegatus | reverse complement strand
AGAGCCCTGGACTGGATCCTTCAAGGTCCATGAAAATAAGGAGGCTGGAAGAGTTTTGGCCGTGAATTTAAACAAGTCTAGCCTTTCATAGCTTTCACCATCTGTACGCTCTGTCACCATGAGAGAGTTGACACACAAAGCAGGGAAAGCAAGGAATATCAAACTTTTCCAGACTGTTTCTCTTTATTTATTTATTCTTTTTTTTTTAAGAGAACAAAGACTACCCTCATGACAATACAGAGTGGAATAAAGGTGAGAAGCACTGGGAGCACTGATCAAATATAAGTATAATGATATTAATTGGGTAGAAAGATACACTGCCGTTCAAAAGTTTGGGGTCACACTTATTCACCACCATACATTGTGAAATTAATAGTAAAATAGAGTCAAGACATTGACAAGGTTAGAAATAAGGATTTTCAGCAATTACACCATTGCAGACCTTTGGCATTGTAGCTGTTAATTTGTAGAGGTAATCTGGAGAAAATGCACCCCACGCTTCCAGAAGCAGCTCCCACAAGTTGGATTGGTTGGATGGGCACTTCTTGTGTACCATAGGGTCAAGTTGCTCCCACAACAGCTCAACGGGGTTCAGAGCTAGTGACTGTGCTGACCACTCCATTACCGTTAGAATACCAGATGCCTGTTTCTGCTTTAAATAGTTCCTGCACAATTTGGAGGTGTGTTTAGGGTCATTTTCATGTTGTAGGATAAAATTGGCTCCAATCATGCGCTGTCCACTGGGTATGGCATGGCGTTGCAAAATGGAGTGATAGCCTTCCTTATTCAGAATTCCCTTTTACCCTGTACAAATCTCCAAACTTACCAGCATCAAAGCAACCCCAGACCATCACATTACCTCCACCATGCTTAAAAGATGGCGTCAGGCATTCTTCCAGCATCTTTTCATTTGTTCTGCGTCTCACCAACGTTCTTCTTTGTGATCCAAACACCTCAAACTTGGATTCATCTGTCCACAACACTTTTTTCCAGTCTTCCTCTGTCCAATGTCTGTGTTCTTTTGTCCATCTTAATCTTTTTCTTTTCCACTCTGCCCTGCAGCCCAGAATCCCGCAGCCGCCTCCTCACTGTAGATGTTGACACTGGTGTTTTGCGGCTACTATTTAATGAAGATGCTAGTTGGGGACCCATGAGACATCTGTTTCTCAAACTAGACACTCTAATTTACTTATCTTCTTGCTCAGTTGTGCAACGCGGCCTCCCACTTCTTTTTCTACTCTGGTTAGTCTGTTTGTGCTTTCCTCTGAAGGGAGTAGTACACACCGTTGTAGGAAATCTTCAATTTCTTAGCAATTTCTCGCATGGAATAGCCTTCATTTCTAAGAACAAGAATAGACTGTCGAGTTTCAGATGAAAGTTTTCTTTTTCTGGCCATTTTGAGCGTTTAATTGACCCTACAAATGTGACGCTCCAGAAACTCAATCTGTTCAAAGGAGAGTCAGTTTTGTAGTTTCTGTAAGGAGCTAAACTGTTTTCAGATGTGTGAACATGATTGCACAAGGGTTTTCTAATCATCAATTAGCCTTCTTAGCCAATGAGCAAACACATTGTACCGTTAGAACACTGGAGTGATAGTTGCTGGAAATGGGCCTCTATACACCTACGGTATGTAGATATTGCACCAAAAACCAGACATTTGCAGCTAGAATAGTCAGTTACCACATTAGCAATGTATGGACTGTATTTCTTTAAAGTTAAGACTAGTTTAAAGCTTCTTCATTAAAAAGTACAGTGCTTTTCCTTCAAATATAAGGACATTTCAATGTGACCCCAAACTTTTGAATGGTAGTGTATAAGTAAATCTAAACAATGTATGTATAATATATATCTGCAAAATCAGTTATATTCAGCAACAGGGTCAAAACACTTAATAATAAAATTGTACAGCAATTGAAAAATAAAAATTATATCAGATTTATAGTCCCCACAATGTAGATATAGTATAATCTCTCCTTAAATTAAAGTGAAACCCATTTACACAGTAACAGATAAAAACATTTTGATAACTCAAACATTATCGTTACACATCTGACTCAACAACAATTTCAAAAAACTATTTTAATTAGTTTCAAACAGAACTTTTCACATACTTGTAATATATTAAACTGCACTTCCAATATTCACAAATATTCGGCACCAAGTACCTTTTTCCTCTTATCTAAGAGAAGCTAGCTTGCTTGGACTCGCAAGACCCGTCCTTCAAATGGGGCAAAAACAAGGATGCATTTGCCGGCCGCATAAGAAGGAGTCTTGGAAACCCCCACTCAGAGACCAATTAGCAGAAGGATAAGCTATGATGCGGCAGGACCAACCCCCAACGTCACTCAGCAATTCTTTCTCTTTTCCTGGGCCCTGCAGCTGTAGGGAGAGACAAATTCCAAGTGGGATTTTCCTAGAAGCTAGCTGAAAGTAGCTTCCTCCCTTTTCCTGCCTTCAAAAGTCACGTGCTGCAGTATATGATCGTGCCTACCCACTGAGTTGGGTGAGAAAACGGAGTCTCTGCCTGTGTGCTGCCTTTGCAGAATTCCCCTCTGAGGATCCAGTGTCGCAGTGTCTTTACAGTCTAATCACGTTGGGACATCGTTGTCCATAACCATATAAGTTAACTACCTCAATTAAAGCCCATCAGATTCCCTTGTTGTTGCATCAGACTGTTTTAAAGTTTCACAGAGAACCGGGTTTAGGAGACGGATTTGTGTGTAGCCCACATCCGAAGCTGCCCATATCCACTCCTCTTTAGAAACTGACCTCTTCTCATCCGCTTCACAGCAGGTAGGAATCCTTATGATACACTGCAATCAGGAGTTCTTGATGGCAGGAGAATGCTCAGTTTTCCTAAGACACACCTTTGAAACCAGAGGCTCACATTCAGACTTGAGGCCAGATCACTGGAGCAGTGAGGTATGCTGCTGCGCACATGAGGCCAATCCAAAGATACATCATTGTCTGTAGAGCACAGAGAGTGAATCTTTTTTACAGTAGTAGACATTCAAAATTTCCCCACTTTCCTTAATGGGCCCTTGGCTGGTTCTTGGCTGGTCCTCTACAATTCCTTTTTAAACATCAATCTTTGTACTACAATATTCTTTCTGTCTTGATTTGTGGACATTAAGATCTAAAGAGAAGCACCATCTACTGGTTAGACACTGTAATTCAGTGAAAGGGTGGAGTCGGAGTAAAAAAAAAAAATGAACGCCCAGGAGAAGGCCAGTGGGTGGAAGTTGTAGGGGATTTGGCTGGGAGTCGAGGGGGAGTCGGTTGCCATTCCGCTGGTGTTTGACTGGGAAGGGCGATTTTGAATGGCTGCTACTGTATGTGAAACAATAAGCCCCAGGGTTACAGTACATAGATTGCACTTCATGCACTTTTGGCACCAAACTATCAGCTCATCCCAGTTTGGTTCACAAAGCTAATCGCCTAACCATAACCGAATGTCAACCTGCCCATCAAGTGTCATTATTGTGAGCAACATGTCCTATTTTGACAAGTAGCAGGCAGCAGTTATCCACAACATTTGTCTTTTTTCACATTAGCTATACAAGGGATTACAAGTTCAAGTTCTTGCGGGCCGCTATCTTGCAACTTTTAGATATCTCTGTGGTCAAACACACCAGAATTGAATCTCAGTTATACCTTAGTTGTTTAACTCCAAATTGAGTTTTGTATGTGCTAAACATCTCTTTAAAACCTATTGATTTATTGATTGCCGGTTCCCTTAAAATGAGGTTTGTTGTGTACAGAAGCTCAGGTTAATAATTTGACTTATACTTTGTAGATATTTTTTAAAACATTCTTTTATAGGTATTTGTCCAGTGATTCAGAAAGTAGTTTAGGTGTTTTCACTTCAAGCATCCTTCATTCCGAGGTGAGCACAGTAACTAGTACAAGAGATCTTGGAATTTTTGAACAGGATAAGCATGTTGATAGTGTGAAGTAGTGTTTTATTGATTACAATTATACCTCTACTTCCTCTGAAAGTGATTTTGCAAATCAATGCATATTTCCAAAGCCTTCTTATCTTTCTGTAAACCAGCTGCTGTTTTCTTTGTTTTTTTAACTAGAATGTTTCTCATTTCTATCTGAGTATGCCACTTTATGTATAAGCTCAGTGTTTTTTCTTTTCATTAATTAGTTTTTTTCATTTGTTCTTTTTATATCATGTTGTCTTGTTATTGTTCTTTTGTCTTCTTTTTTGTTTTGTTCTATTCTATTCTATCCAAATAACAAGAGGCTGGATGTTTATGCTCCACCCTTTACTTTTGTGTCCCTTTTAGGAATCAGTGAATATGCCCATGTCACCAGCAGCACTGTTGTTTGACCTGGTATTTTTTTTTATAACTCTACAAGTTGCTCATTTTTTTTTACCTTTGTGCTTATTGCCTTATTTTAATAAGCATGGAATTGCTATCCTTGCACACCTCTGCTGTTGCAACAGTTTTTTAAATAAAATGAATGTGCAGTGTTTTGTATACATCTGTATACATCTGTATACATCTGTTTTGCATCTATAAAACCTGTAACATCCTTCAGTAGATCATGCCCTGTCACTTTGCCTTTACCCCACTCTAAATGGTATCAAAGTATTAATCTATATATGACTTCTAAAATTTCTAGCATGATCATTTAGTGTGGTATATTTGGCAAATTGTTAATGTAACCAACCCCCATGCCCAAAGCATTTTCTAAACCCCTTAGTCTTTCAACACTGCCATTTTCAAATTTTTACTGCCTACTGTGTCTTTCCTGTTACAGATACAAAATATTGACTGTTTTCTTCTAGGCCTGACACCCCAACCTCCTTAATAAACCCCCACCCCCACAGCTACTCCGCTATCAATGTGCTGGCGCAGCAAAGTATGAGGGGAGTCGTGTAAGGCAAAAGGTGGGGGGAATAGGAAGGATGATGAAAATTAAAACGTAAAAACAATCTGCTGAGGAAGAAATGTGCAAAAAAGATCAGAAAATGTATTTTGCTATCCAATCAATAGAACTTGTAGCTGATTTTGCTGTAAGTGGTAATTATACACTGCAGTCTTCAGTCTGCTGCTGAGTGACAAATGGTCTTCTTGGTCTGCATTTGCCTTTTCTTACAGTCTATGAAACACAGAATGGAAGCATCAGTTGTGAGACTGGCTCTGAAGAAGTGCTGGGGAAAAAAATTACTTGTTATGAAGATGTTCTCAGCGTCATATATTTTCCTGCAAATACAGGCTTACATGTGGCCAGCAACGTTTATGTTAACTGAATATTAAAGGAAAAATACAAAGGTTTTGTAGCATGTTCATGACAACAATAGGATGTAATACAACAAAAGGGCTTGATTTACAATTATGGGGTTGGAGTAAACGGAACATGGTAAATGCATCCTTGCACAGCTATTATTGCTGAATGAAATGGTCTGCATCTGTTAGTTTTATTCGCTTACCAAAGATTTCCTAATCCAGTTTCACACGGGCCAATCGCTTGAAATAGATCTAGAACATTCATTCAGGAAAAGCATACAAACCTGTTTTTGCCCAGCTGTTCCAGTTTGCCTGTCAGATGCTGTGGGAGGATGATGTTGAAAGCTGAACTGAAGTCCAGGAACAGCATCTGCACATGGTGTACTTCTCCTCCAGGTGTGCTACGCTCAGGTAAGAGCAAAGGAGATGGCATCCTCAGTGCGGGTCGAATGTTGGCCCCAGACTGGAGATGATGTGTTCTTTAACCAGACTTTCAGAGCACTTCATCATGATGGGATTCTGTGCTACAGGCCAGTAGTCATTGACTGAGGTGACCTGAGACTTCTTTGGAATCAGAATGATGGTAGCAGACTTAAAGCATGTTGGCACTATGGATTGTTCAAAATTTCTGTAAGGACACCAGCCAGATGATCTTCACTGCTGGAATGCTGTTTAGTGCCTCAAACCTTTCAAAGAAGTTGTTCCGTTTGTTTTAGGAGTCAGGTGTAGCTGCATCTACCGAGGGGCAGGGTGTGTTGTAGTCTGTGATCACCATTATGCCTTGCTACATCTGCCTGGTGTTGCTGCTGTCATGGAAGAGATCCTGGTTCTTCTGTCTGTGGTTCTTCTTCAATGATCTGATGGCACAGTTCAAGTTGGCACAGGCTGTCCTCAGTGCCCCTTCATCACCAGGCTTGAAAGCTGAGTTCTGTGCTTTAAGTAATTTCTGAACCTTCCCATTCATCCATGGTTGTTGATTGGCCCAGGTGGTGACCTCAAGTTATGCAGACCGGCTGCAGCCATTTTCGTTTATATGCGGTCCTGTGCATGCTAAGGCAGATGTCCCTACAGTGGCATGTGCATTTGCGCTCCACCTGATAAACCCCTCTGCTGCTAGCTTACAAGCTGTCACCTTCACCCAGGCTGCATGATCCCCGACTCCTCTAGGGTGACAGTGGCGTTGGATGTAGGAGTTTGCCCTGAAATTGAAGGATTGATGGTTCAAGCCTGACTTTCATTGTGGTTGTGTCCTTGGGCAAGACATCAGTGTACGGCAGCCCCGCTTCTGTCAGTGAGCCCCAGGGCAGCTGTGGCTACAATGTAGCTTGCCACCATCAGTGTGAATGGGTGAATGAATGTACTGGTAGTGTAAAGCGCTTTGGTCAAGTCTCCTGATTTGAAAAAAGACGCTATATAAGTACATGCCATTTACCATTTACCATCTCTATGTCCCCAATGTGACAGGGTACTCACTGTCTTCATCTTTTATTTTCGTCGGGCCACTTTGCTGCTCTACCTCAATGCTTATTGCGTACCGGAATGGTCCACACATTCCTTGACAGCAGCTCCTCTGCAGCTCACTTCTGACACCAGTGTAATATCTGATAAAAACAGTGTGGGTAATGGCAACAGTTGCTTAATTGTTTACAGGATAGGTTACTGTAGGCTCTAACCATGCTAATGCCTGCAAACCAGTCGCCTTAGGCAAGGCAAGGCAAGGCAAATTTATTTGTATAACACAATTCAGTACAAAGACAATGCAAAGTGCTTCACAAAGACAATGCAAAGTGCTTCACATGATTAAAATACAGGAAGATAAAACAGAATCAAAGCAAGTAGGAAAAATTCAAAAAATTCAAAATAAATAAAATAAAAAATGCAGAAACAAAAAAAGAATAATAAAAACAGTTGGATTAAAGAAAATATGTTTCAGTTGAACTGTTTAACTAGAACAGTCGAAGGCAATCCTAAACAAATGTTTAGGTTACAGAACAACCCCAAAAAAGAAAAGAAGTCAATATCTCACTTAAAAGCGAACTAAAAACAGCAGCTCTCTTTTTGGGAAAAACCCTCACTTCTTCTTCTACGCTGCTCTTACTCCCCTCTACACCTTCAAAGACCATTGGAAGTCAAAACATCCTAACATTATAACTATTGGGTCACTACAATATCTGTTCTACACAGAAAGTAGGAAACATCTATATATTGGCTGATAACTGAAATGGTGTTAAAATTAGGGATTTCCTGATCCCAATCTCAAGATCGGAATGGCCTAATCTTTTCATATTTTCTGGTAAACAGAGCTCGGCTACATTAGCTGACTGGTCGCGCCGATCTTTATGGCAACAGCCAAGAAGTACCCGCTAGTTACGGTTTAAGGTAGCTGCGCAATATGAACTTCCATGGCGGTGCAAAGCAAGCATGTCAGAAGTGTGAAGATATTTTATTCTCGTGCGCGACGACTGTCCTAAAGCTACTTGCAATGTCTGTAACATGGCTATTTCAAGAGGAGGTAGCAGCAGAGCTACATATAACACCACAAACTTGATTCGTCATTCGAGTACAAAACATTACAGTGTATGAACACTTATGTACAGCTGCAGATGAAAAGGTTGCAAAAGCAACAAATGCTGGTAGTTATGAGGAGAAACAAAAAAAAAAAGAGAGAGAGCAAAGAAGATCACAGAAAGGTTGGTCAGATTTATTGCTCTTGACAACCTGCCCATCTCAGTAGTTGAGAATGTCAGACTTGCTTGTCTTCTGGAAGTTTTGGACTTGCGACATTGTCGTCTATGGAGACATGATACAAAGTCACTTGGACCAGAACGTTGTTGTTAGTTTCACTACCGATATTTGGAGTGCAGGTGTTTGCCAGATGTCCATACTGCGCCTCACGGCAAACTAGGTTGATCCCGAAACATATGATTTAATGCGTGCCGTAATGCGTGGTCATCAGTTCTGTAGGGTTCATACAGAAAACCATGTCAGACAAGTCATTTCAGAGATGCTGAATACGTGGGGAATAGACAAACAAGTATGCATGTCATTTTACGTGACAACCCGAGGAACATGAAGGAGGCAATGGATGAATTGGGCGTACCAAGTCTGGGCTGTACTGCTCACTTACTCCAGCTGGCTGTGCATGAAGGTTTTCTTTCACAACTTAGCATTATTGATGCACTTGCCAATACCAGAAAAATCATTGGTCATTTCAAGCACTCCACTTTGGCATACTCAAAACTAAAAGACATCCAAACTGAGATGAAAGCACCTGTAAAGTGCTTACTGCAAGAATTCCAAGTAAGATGGAATAGTACACTGTACATGATGCAGAGTCTCTTTGGCCAAAAGCGCACCCTGAGTGTTCATGCTGCAGAGCACAACCTCCCAGCTACTCTGTTTCAAATTCGTTTACTGAATTTGACTATATCTCATTTTTTTTATTTCTCATATTTAAGATGAGCGAGGGCATTTTAAATTTGTTCAGTTGACAGCGCACTTTATTTTTTATTGACTTTATTGCAGCTTATGTTAAGCACTTATAAGCTAAAAGTGGATCTTGGAAAGTAATTTCTTTTTGATAAACTGTACAAAATCAATGTTTTTCTTTTTACTTTTGTCTAAAATATTAATTTGAAGCTGACCTTTAATTCTCAGTAAGATTTTGATTTCATTGGATTGACTATAATTATAGTAATGCTTTTTGATCAAATATTTCTCTTATAAAAAAGTTGAGTTATCTGCTCAAAATATATTTTAATTTTATAAATTTCAATTCTAAAGGCAGAACATCCGATCAAGACTCGAAATCACGTCGGATTTGAGGTTAAAAGATCAGATTGGAATCGGAGGCCTAAAATTCTGATTCGGACATTCCTAGTCAAAACCTTAGGTTTTTAACCCACTTGGAGTCCATGGCAACCAACTTTTACCAGTGCAAAATTAATCAAAGTTGTTAAACATTATCATTAATTTTTGAAACCAAATAATTCTACATAACTATCCACAGTTCAGATATATCACTGCTAGGAACATCACTGTCTGCCATCCTGGATGAGATTGTTCATGATACTTCATTTTAATCATCAAGGCACTAGCTTGGTACTTCACTCACCGTCACATTTTTTTTGTCACAACTGTTAACCATAAAATGACACTGGTGAGTTATGTATGATTTTGACTACACAACAACTGTCATAAATTATTGAACTATGTATTGCTAAATATGCACATGCAAAAAGCTGAACATGTGGTGGGGCCTTGCACTCAGACTTTGAGGTAAAGCTATGATTTATAAAGGAAGATCGCTCATTTATGTGTATGCATGGCTTTATATTATTTAAGTATGCCATTTATGTATTTGTAGTGTACAAACACTTTTACGATGGATGCTATCTAATATTTCATAAATCAGACCCCTGGGACCTTATGAACAAAATAGGCTGCGCTTCTATACTAAAAGTTTGTGGTCAGGGAAAATTCTAAAATTGGCAGCACACAAAAAAATTCATGACATGCATTTGTACTGATTTATGAAACAGTACAAATGCATGTCATCTCAGTTTACTTAGCATCCAAATCTGCATGGAAATAACCATGATCTCACTTGTATTTTTGTGTGCTCCATCCCACCACTAATTACATATGCAAATCAGTATAAATACCCAGAAGGCACTCACCATGTGTCAAAATAACCATGAAAACTTTGCCGTCATGGAGAGATGTCTTTAATGACATCTGTGACTTAGTAAATTGAATAGGCAAAAAATAAAGAGTCATATTCTATAATTATAAGGTGAAAAAAGTAAACAAAAAGTCCTTGTATTTTTGCTTTAAATTTTTTTTTAAAGAAGAGCTCTGTCTGTCTGCTGCATTGAGCTATATTATTATGTACAGAAAATCATAATTTATGTAAATGATTTCCAATATTTATTTTGTGGAACACGTGATAGGCTATGTGAAGTTGAATTAACATTTAAAAGAATTCAGGGAATCACAAAAAACAACAGCAAATAAACAAAAACAGAAGCAAGCCAATCATGCACGGCTCCTGTTTGAAGTCTGTTCTGTCATCATCATAAATAGGCACAGCTATTGAATGAAATTGCCTTTTATTCATAAAAGCACAATAATTCAGGGATGATGTCCTTTTAGCAGTATGAGTACAATCATAGATTTGACCACTTTTTAAATTCTGAATATATTCTTCCCAAACTTATCACCCGGACCAGACGGGTTCTGTTAGGGGCAGCCAGATATCCAGTAATTTGGGTAGTCTCTTTAATGTAACCTTTTTAATGTAATCAGTGCCATGATGTTGAACCTGAAGTAGTGATATCACTTGATGCACAAAAGGCATTTGACAGAACCAAATATGATTTTTTATTTACTGCACTCCAAAAATTTGGATTCAGCCCAGTTTTTTGTTTTCTGTTTTCTCCTCTTTGCTTCCTAGATTGAGCCTGCCTGAAACCTGAAACCCTGAGGAGTTTCTCTGTCAGTAATCTGCCTGTCCGTTCTCTGAAGAACCCTGGAGAATTATTCTTGTCTAAAGATCTGCCTTCCCGCTCTCAGAAGAAACTGAAAGGGAAACTCAAATCTGTTATCTGCCAACACTCAAACCAAGCTCTGCCTCCGTCAAGCCCTCAGCCTGCCAACAGCCTCTGGACCCTCAAGGTTCCCCCCCTCTGCCGCTCAGCTCAACTCCAGAACAGGTACAGCCCTGCACACTCTTAACCTGCTAATTACCTGGACCTCCACTAACACCGCTGTCCCCCTCTGCAGTGAACCCACTCGTGACCAGTCCTGGACCTGATAACTCTGTGTGCTTTTCAGAACCCATTCGTGACCAGACAAATTCCCCTCTGGATCTGTTCATTCATTGTGCTTAAACTTTACAATAAATCTTTGAACTTTTCTCCAGCCTCTGAGTGTTCTGCATGTGGGTTAGGCACCTGAAGCCAAACATGACACATTTAATACACAGCACCACATGCATGAGTACGAACAAATTAAGGTCACTTCTAGTTTCTTTTTCCCTCTCAAGTGTTACTCAACAGGGATGCCCCCTTAGCCCCCTCTTGTTTGATATCCCTGTTGAACCTCTAGCAATCATGATAAGGGACTCCGCTAATTTACCTGGTGT
Organism: Cyprinodon variegatus; assembly: GCF_000732505.1. Taxonomy (NCBI): domain Eukaryota; kingdom Metazoa; phylum Chordata; class Actinopteri; order Cyprinodontiformes; family Cyprinodontidae; genus Cyprinodon; species Cyprinodon variegatus. The sequence goes on along the minus strand of NW_015151033.1, from coordinate 176,661 downwards.
GCAGAGAGGATTGCACGTAAACAATTTGTTGCTTTATGCTGATGACCTCCTCCTTTTCTTGTCTAAACCCAATATTACAATACCTATCGCTCTAAACCTAATTGGAAAATTTGGGCAGGTTTCTGGTTATAGATTGAATCTATCAAAAAGTGTTATATTCCCAATCAAAGTAAAGGTGCATCAAATGAGCCTCCCCTTTATAGTCAGTAAATACAGTTTTGATAATTTTGGTGACTGCGTAACATATACCTAGAGTTGCTTGTTTAACAAAAAATCACTAAGGAACTGAATAAGGCTAACTTAGACATCAAGAAGTGGTCAAAACTCCTTCTGTCCCTTGTAGGAAGAATAAACTCTGTCAAGATGACAATCATGCCAAGGTTCTTATATCTGTTTCAAACCATAACAGTCTTTATTTCTACGAAGTTCTTCAAAAAACTAAACAAACAAATATCTGTGTTCATCTGGAATAAAGACATACTGGAAATTAGAAAGGAACACTTAGAGAGACAGAAAGAGGAGGGTGGACTATTCCTACCTAGTTTCCTTCACTATTACTGGGCAACCAATATCCATAAGTTCTCGTGCTGGTTTATGGATCAGCCAGATGCTGAATCTACAGATTTGGTCCACCTGCAACAACATTCTAGCAGTCCAGTTTTGCTTAGCTCATTGATATTTTGTCGTTTACCATTGAGTAAGTGGCACAGGATAAATAATCCAGTTGTTGGGGTGTGCTCTACAGGTATGGTTCTAATTTAGAACTCATTTTTAATGTGGAAATGCACTAACTGCAGTTCCTATGCAATGCAATGTCCAGTTCACCCCATTCTTGATAGTCTGTCCTTTCAGAATCAGCACAAGTGTGGCATACAGTAACATATTAAAATACCTTTTTAAGAGCGGCCAATTTATTTCCTTTGAGCAGCTAAAAAAGGACTTTGGTGTTCCTCAGGCTGATTTCGTCAGGTATTTCCAAGTAGGTAGTTATTTGAAAGCTACTTTCTCATTAACACTGCCTCGAATAACATGGATGGATGACTGATAAGGGCTTAGTATCAGCTGTATAATTAACTTGAGCAACAATCTACCCTTTCGCCATCTCCCTCTCCTTTGCAGCTGTAGCACTGTTGCTCTGTCTTTTTAACACTTACTCTGCTCTTTTTCCCTTCTGCATTAAAATCTCTTTATACTTGTTTATACTCTTTTAATACTTGTTTTGCACATGCTCAACTCTGAGTGCACCTACTCAGAGTTGAATCAACAAAATCACAGCAGCCACTGTGAAACTGAAAACTCAATCTTAGGCCAATTCAGAGTTGAAGATTTAAATCTCAGTTTGTTAGACTTGCTTTGTGAAATGGACCCCTGGTACTGAGACCCCAATAGAAAATCTTTAAAGTCAAACTTAAGGGTGATGGTAAGGGAGCCTGTTGTTTTTAATGTTTATTTAAGCTTAAAATCGAAGAAGAATCAAAGAACCAGTGAAAGCATAAAAAAGCTATTAAAGATTTTTCCATAGGATTTAGAAACGGCTTCAATAACTGTAGACATGCACCTTTTAATTTGTATTTTTTCAAAATCAATCTTTTTTTGACATATAGATCAAAGTTTTCTTCAATGCTTTGCTTATCTGTTTCACTGATAATAAAATATTAGATATCTATATTAAGAATATTCTTAATTGAATTAGACCAAAGGCTAAGAGACTCTTTTGCGGCAGCTCTATTTCATCTATTCTTTCTATAAGCACTCTAAAAGACATTGAATATAAGGGCACAATGTGGCTCACAGCAGTGGCAGCTGGTGGAGTTTTCTCGAGGGGGGCTATAAATTCAATATAGACGTATACCAAAAAACATTCAAATGTATACTGATTTATCACACCAGTATATTTACATGAATGCTAACAACAAAAAACATTATAAAAACACTTTAATAAAACAAAACATAATTTCATCTAAAGGTTTCATTTTTGTACATAAATCTTGCCCTTCTGAGCCTTTGTGAAGGTAAATCTGTGTTTTGCATGGTGCAATATTGTGTAAGAAATCTAAAAAAAAAAATGTACTAATTTAATACTGGAGAAGCTATTAGTAACCTTCATATCTTTTTAATATATAAAAACTATGTATTTTCCTAGAATGTGTTTATTTAAGAGCAACTAATTGATTTATATCAGTCGTACCTGTCTTTATCCATGCTTGGTCAGATCCTGACGGTTGAAAAATGAGGCAGGCAGTCAAGGCACCAGAATAAATCGGTGTCCATAAAGAATGTAATTATGGTACTAAAATTACCTATTTTAACTTATCTTTAACTCACTAAAGAATGCTAATAAACATCTCTAAAAATGTTGGATGACTTTTGTGAGACAATTCTGATGCTTTTCACATTTTCCTTATTAAACTGCTTCTCTGACGTCATCATCAGACATGCTCAGAACAGTCCTGCAAAATATGATCAAACCATGTTTATCTGCTTTTTAGTTGTTTCTTTCTTTAGATTAGTATTTACTATTTAACTATTTAACATAAGTATTATTATTTAACATAAGGTTAGAATAAAACGAAAACAAAAAACTCAAAAAGTCTAGATTTATGTTTAAATCCAAAGCCGAAAAAGTTAGCTCACGGAAGAAGTATCTCATTTCCGGTGCAGATCGAGCAGAGATGAGTGATAAAACAGAAAGGATTATAAGGCATTTATTTTCTAAGGAAATACATTGTTAACCTTTAACACATTATATTTTAGTACGTTTACTATTTTTGGGGGGAGGGAAAACGTCATTTAGGTCTTTTTAACAAAATAAAATTGAGTGCAACCTGGATGTACTGTATCTAGATGCACTTGTGAAAACTACCTGATAGTGCATCATGTATCTCTCTCTCTCTCTCTCTCTCTCTCTCTCTCTCTCTCTATATATATATATATATATATATATATATATATATATATTTTTTTTTATTTATTTATTTTTTACTTGGATGGAGTTTTTCATATCCTTTACATTTTTTCCACTAATAAAAAACACAGCCATACCTAAATGTATCATTACATAATCTGTCTGATTTTACAGAACTGAAAATTAGAGTCACTACATGTCAGTTATGTTGATTACTCTAATTTTGTGTTGCTTATTTTAAGAGTGATTCATTCTCTGTCTACATATTTCCTGATTAGAGATTGTATTTTGAATGCACTTTTTGCCAATTATTTAGAGCAGGAGAAGCTCATGTGATACAATACCACTAATGTTGGGAAACGTGTGAACCCTTTCAGTTGTCTTGCATAAAAATGAATACTGTGCACTCAAATGCAACACGACCACCATTAAAGTTATTAATGACACCTGCAATTTTGCTATCAAAATGTCTGGTATGAAAAATGCCTTAATCCTCCACTGAAACAAAACATATGTTCTTATAAATATGTAATTTTTTTTCTCTTAACTGAGGCAACCTGAAACTAAAGTCAAAATGAAAACACTGTTTTCTGATCAGGCCAAGGAGAATTCCCCCATAACTTTTTTTTTCTAAATCTAGTTGCAGCACTGGCCACACTGACACCCATTTTAAAAATCTATATAAGGCATAAAAATAAATGAATCATATCATGCAATAAAAATTCAGCCTGGAAATTCATGGAAGTGGTATGTTTCCTGGGAACGCTGTGAGAGGACATATGTTGGTTAATTAAGGTGATTAAGTTACAAATAATTTTAGTCTTTACTTCAACCTAACTTTGCAGCTTGAAGGTGAGAACCGAAACAGTGATGGTTTTGATGATGTCAGGAAGGTTGAAAAAAAGGAGCGCTGAAATGTTTCTTGATCAAATAGGGCAAACTCTTATCACATACTTAATGCAGAATCCAAAAACGGAAGTCAGCATCAGGCAATGGTCATAAACTGAGCCAGAAAAGGCAATGCACATCCAGGAAGGAAGATTGCAAGAAAGTGGAAATTAATTGTGGTCCAGTTAGATTTGCTAGGATGATATGTCATGGGTTAGGCAAAGGGGGAGGAATCCAGGGTTGAGAAACAAGGTAAAATATCTGGAGGCAAGGAAGGTAAATCTGGATTTGCTGGGGTGTTGGGGTTCTTTTTGTTGTAGTGAGCGAATTTACTTTTGCAAATATATATTAGAGCTGCATTGGGAACATGCAACCATGACACAAAAACTCCAGGGGAGAGGCTTATGAAAAGATGATGCAAGATAGGTTGGTAGTAACTAGTTACATGTACTCAGTTACAGTCACTTGAGTAACTCTTTGAGAAAATCTATTCTTTGAAGTAATTTTACAGCACCATCAGTTTTATTGCACCATACTTTTTGTCAGGAATCCTGTTTATGTGGTCTGTTTTTGTGTTTCCTTTCCTCCTCCACCAGGTGGTGCCCCGTCCTCATTGGGTCTCCCTGCACACCTGCAGCTCATTGCCTCATTACCTGTTGAGTGTTCTTAAGCTGCTGACTGCCACTACCTTGACGCCAGAGTGTTTGCCAATACAGGGTACTCCAGCCATGCTTAGTTTAGCAGAGTCTAATCTAAGTCATTGTTTTGCCAATACTGGGCACTCCAGCCATGCTTAGTTTAGCAGAGTCTAATCTAAGTCATTGTTTTGCCAATACTGGGCACTCTAGCCAGGCTTAGTTTAGCAGAGTCTAACCTAAGTCTTTGTTTTGCCAATACTGGGCACTCTAGCCATGCTTAGTTTAGCAGAGTCTAACCTGAGCTTTTGTTTGCCAGTTTTGGATTCTCTAGTCAAGCTGAGTTTTTCTGAGTCAAACTGAGTTTTTTGTCAACCTGAGTCTTAACTTTGTTTTTAGTCTTTGCATCTCCGCAGGAAATTGTCCTGCAAACTGGATTTGTTCGGTCCTTCTCTCTCTGGAAGATTCAACTGAGCTTCTAACTGAGCTGGGGTTCCAAACAGGAGGTTTGGATCCACTTTCCCCAAGAGGTCGTTTGAGCTTCACTCTAAGCAAAGGTTTCTTCAGCACTTCAGCCCATTCAAGTACTGCAGCAAATCTGAGTGGTAGTAAGCTTCTCCATTCACCGAGGAACAACCGCAGTCTGAGTAACCCAGTCCACCCATCTCCAAGCAAGACACTCTCTGGTACAATCCTCTCAGTCCGGATTCCATAAATCACACCTTTCCCTGGAGAAGTGAGTCTGCAACCTTTTCCTCCAATTCTAAGATTCAAATTTCCCACTGAGCCTGAACTAACCACAGTGTCTTCCCCTCACCTTTCAGTCCCTGTTGAGCAGTGCTCAGAGCAGCACTGGATTCATCACATCAGTACTAAATAAACCTGTTTAAACTTTTCCCCGGTCTCCATGTTTGGTCTTATGCATCTTGGGGTCAGACCTTTAATATAATCATGACACTTTTTACTTTAATTTGTGTAACATTTAAAAATTTATATCCTTACTCATACTGACAACATTTTGAGGCTTTCTTTCCTTTTTTAAGGGCTACATAAAGTTTATGTTTTTGTCAAAATGAGGGCCCTTTTTCTACGCAAGTTTTCATGAACCTACAGTGACATTTGAAGGTCAAGGTAATATAAGGAAATTATTAAATATTGTCTCTGGGGGTACAGATGTCAGGATTCTTCCCTCTGTTTAAGTTTATTTTTAGTTTCTTTGTATTTGCAGTTTTTTTTTTCTAGCAGTGTTTTGTTCTTGAGTTACTCTCTGTTTCTCCTTGTGTGTGTGTTTCCTTTCCCCTTGGCTTCCTTCCAGATGCTTCCATCTACACATGTTAATTGTCATTAGTCCAGTCTTTGTTCTGTCTCATATGTTTTCCCTTCCCTTTCGTCTTTTTCTGTATTGGTTATTTTGGGTTTTTGGATTTCTGCCTCAGTTGCCTGTGATTACTTCATTGATAACTCATTTCAACTCATCTCTGCCTCCTAATCTCTTCATTTGGGTCCTCTAAGCCTCCAGTCAACCTGAACCCTGACCCTGCTCTGTGCCACCCAAAGACCCCAAAAAGGAACAAGGGTTAAAACAGAAAAATGTGAGAGCTGTCCAAGGCCCCTAAGCCGGCGCTCCACGCCTCCTAGACCCCTCAGCAAGCGGTCAAAGCCTCCAAGGCACCTCAGGCAGTGTTGGTTCTTTGTGGTACCCAAGTTGGGCCGCCTCTTTGTGGGTCCCAAGCTTTGTCGCCTCTTCCGAGGTTCCAGTGCTGCAATCGGCGGCCCCAAAGGTTCCAGTGCCGCTGTCAGTGGACCCCAAGGTTCCAGTGCCAGAGTCAGCGGATTGGATCCTGCGTCACTTGCCTGTGAGAAACTTCATTAAATCAGCAAAACTCATCTCTGCCTACTAATCTCTGCATTTGGGTCCTCAAATCCTCCACTCAACCTGACAACAGATTCTATAAGTTTTATGATAAAAGAAAATTGCCTTGGAAAAGTTTTTTTTATGCCTGTGTGTAACTGTTGTTTTAGAGTTATTTTATTTTATTTTGTTATAGCCCTTAAAATACCTACATTTGCAAAAACTATATTTTGTTTTTTTTTTATTACATCATTTTAAATATCAGATGTTATGAGTTACTCAGTACTTATGTAACCTTTATTACTTTTCTTTGAGTATTTTGGGGGGATGACTATGTTATATTTGAACCTGAGTAAAAATATGATGAAGTACTGCTACTCCTACTTGAGTAAAACTTCTGGGTACTCTAGCCACCTGTCTGTGAAACCAGAACTGGTTTGATGGACAACAAAACTAAGGAGAACTAAGAATCGAACAAGTGCTGAATTTAAAAAAAGTATTTTTTTTTCATATTTGTTCCCACTAATTAAATGTCGAATCATATTATTTTCAAAACCTTTATTACACATCTTTAACAGGGGCTTTTATTACACATCTCGACCAATACCTTTGTCTGTATTGCAGCGGCCTGATTTGATGAACTGATTCATAAGCTTCATTGCAATGTTGGCACAAGAGGAAACTTGGGGGGTTTCCCTGCTGAGTGAACTGGCTTTGTTTTACATTCAAACTGGTTTGACATGCAGTCAGGTGTTTATTAAAACATCACTTCATTAGCTGTGGGCAGTGCTAGACACACATAGGGGCCCACCATCTGCTCCTTGAGCCTTGCCAAGGTTAAATATTCTTTCTCTGAGAGAGAGAAGAGGTTGGCAAGGAGATATGTACAGCATAAGCAACAATGAATAAAGGCTGATAGAGGAAAGTAATAAAAGGGGAAAGGGCGATATTCTATATGCCCTTTAATGGACTGACCATGACAGAATAATAAAGGCAGTGGATGAATTCTAACTGTAACCACTCATCAGATGATAAGGTGGAGAAAAAAACTTAGGTGAAGGAGGATTTAAATTATCATAAAATGTGATTCATACAAATAGGAGGAAAAAAAAGACTACTTAGTTAAAAATGCTACAAAAGGATGATTAAATAAGGATGATTTATTGCATAAATGAGCAGACAAACAGTTGCTAAGACAACTGTTACCTCTTTAATACTCATTTTCTGAAGATCATTGTTTTGCCAAGCAACTGTAATACCTTAAAGATACTTTTTATCCTTTAAACTCCAAATTCTCACAATTGCATTTGGTCATTGTGACATCTTTAGAGCTGTTCAGACTCATTGCAAAGTTGTGGAATAAACAAAGCAAACAGGGCCAACAGGTGAGGCTCTGCTGGAAGGCAGTAATTACAGCTGAGATCCTCTGCACATCAGGAGCTCACCCCAACATTAAGGTTGCCTCACAGATGTGTTGATTGGTTAATTTAGGTAATTAGCCTGGTGCATTAGTAGTGTCACCCGTCTTTCCTTGAAGGGGAATGCTATTAAAACTGAGGACTATTTAACTATGTATCTTTGCTGTTTCTCCTTAAATGTCTCTATATTTCTAAAAAGAAATAAATGCATTTTTAACTATATCCACTATTATTACAGTACTACAGCCAGCATTATTACATCAGCCACTAAGGACTAAGCAGACTCACCCGCTCCAGAGCAGATAAACTCAGCTGCTTCATTTTGCAGCAGGACAAGGAAGCTGTCCAGCTATATGTGGAGGATGGGTAGGTAGTTCCATTCCGACTGCTCTTGGAAGAGTTGGAGCAAACTAACGGATTGAAGAAACTGTCTTCCAAATGAAATTGGGCCAGAAGCTGATGGATCTTAGGTAACCTGCTGAGCCTAACCCTGGTGGTTTTTTCCGTTGAGAGCAAAAGGCCAATTGTCACTTTCCTCACTAAGAATTAATCCAGCTCAAACGTCAGGGTTAACCCTGAAGTTACCTTATCAAACTGGTAATCCTGCTTTGTGGTACAGGCTTCTGCTCTGCTCTGGTTTTCTGCATATTGGTTCACAAACCAACAATCATACCAAGTTAAGAAAAGCTGTTGATCACACTATCAACAATAAATTACACGACTAACTGTAATGCAGATAGTACTGTGGCTGAAAGTCATATATCCACTTTTTTGGTAGCCTTTTTGAGTCAGTGGTTTTTAGAGTCATAATCTTTCAGTCTGATTTACTGATTAATTCCAGCTAGTGAATGGGTACTGTTTTGAATATTTAACCCTTAGTTTCCCCCATCCATACTGTAAAGCAACCAAACCACTTCTGTTTGTTATTTTATATTGTCCACCATGTCCGTAGCCACAATCTTAAATCACTTTTCATACTTCCTATCTGATTTTGTGTTAAATACTCATAAGACCATTATAGTGGGGGATATCCATGCTTTTCAGGAATTTAGGTTGTGTTTATCCTCTGTGGCCTGTCTTGTTCAGTTCTGCAGACTCTCCACCAGAGGGCTGCTGGGTTGGGTATAACATCTCCTGCTGCACCTTCCCTCTGGTGCAGCTCATCAATCTTATTCTTATAGCAGCATCAGAGGAGCAACAAGCTAGTCACTTTTCGCCTGATTGTTAAGCATCACTGGTAAAGGATATTTTGGAGCATTTTTCTTGAACATCTTTGCCGGAGACGATGCAGAGTGTCTGGGGGCCGAAGCCGAAGAAGGGCCTCTGGAGGACGGCCACGAAGGAGGGCCTCTGGAGGATAACGATGAAGAAGGGCATCTGGAGGACGACGACGAAGGAGGGCATCCGGAGGACGACGACGAAGGAGGGCCTCTGGAGGACAATGATGAAGAAGGGTCTCTAGAGAACAGCGTCCCTGCAGCAGGACCCTTGGAGGACGGCATCTCTGTGGCACTGGAACCTCATGGGGTGCCGACTGAATGTTTTTTTTTTTTTTTTTTTTACAATACTTGTACCGATACGATACACCTACAGCAATATTATCAAAATGTATCCAGTCTTTTCCCCATGGTATACTTTTTACTTTGTTTCAGTTTGCGTTTCTTAGTTATTAGGGTCATTTCCGCTCATTTAGCTATCTGTTCTCATTGCCCCTTAATGCCACACACATTTCCCCTTAGTTCCCTTGTAGTTGCTTCTATCTACGCCTACTCCTTTAGATATTTACTCCAATCATTGTTTGGCATTCTCCTCCCTAGTATATAAGCTTGTTTCTTCTGCTTGGTCTGTAGCCTATGTTCCTCCCAGTGGTTTACATTCGCTGTTTATTTATTTATTTTTTTTTTGTTTGTTTTTTTTTCCTGGCTCATGTTTCCTCCACATTTTTTAATTCTTTTTTAAAGAATCACAAGTACTCTACTCACAATATCATGACAATCATTTTTTCCACTTCTGCTAAAATTTTACCTAAACTGTTCCTTGACCTTATATGGTGTTTTGCTCGGTCTTGATAATGCAGTAAGTTCACTGATTTACTCTAACAAACTTCACATCTATACCATAAAATGAAACAAAATGTAAATTGAGCTTTAAGATAACATAGGCTACTTCATTGAAACAATGACTAATTTAAACTAAAAGATAATATGAAAACTCCAAACCTAAGCAAATGTGCTTTGCTCTGCATGTTTTGACCTGATACATTTTCTGTGATGCTTTCTTTTATGGACATTATCTCTTGTGATTTTGACAAATCTTTCTCAGTGTGGAATAAAATATTGGACATTACTTTACATTAAGCTTTTTTTTTACTTTCTCTATTTTTAAAAGTGCTTTGGGAAGGAAGAGGAAATATCTTCTACTTTCAAAGAGCCAAATGCAGTTCTACATTAATCTTGCTCAGCGTATGTGAATGTTCCTGCTAACAGCACACCTTTGTGCCGACAGAGTCATCTTGATACTTTCATCTGGTTCTTAATGGGTAGGATCACATATTCAAGGCCATTATGCTTTAGGGTTGAGGAAGATCAAACATCAAATTGGAGCTGATTTATTGCCATTTAGCTGTCTTTGTTGGATATAAAGCAGACAAGCAGAGGTCCTCCGTCTTAACATTAACCATTTCCTGGGCCTTTTACAGTGATGCATTATGTGGTAGATAATATGATTAAATAAAAATGTAATTTCTTAATGAAGATAGATTATATTAAAAGGCCATAGTCCCGCTATATGATATTTTTTGAATTTCTATGCCAGCTCCTCACAGTGGTTGCAAAATTATTCCATCCTGCTGGCATATTATTGGTTATTTGTGTTTTACTATTTGTTTTTACTCCTATATTTGTAAGTTCACATGGGGGAAAACAAGAAAGTAACTGGACTAATTAAGGTTGGGACAGCAAAGGTGTGAAAGTAATGAAGAAAAGTCCAAAATTCAGAGTGAAATTTTTTTGATTCTAAGAGTTGGCAGATATGTGAATAAACGAATATTATTGACATTAGTAATAGCATTGCTACTTGTAGTCATTACATTTCCCCCTCTGTTTGCCCACTGAACGAGTCACACTTGCACAAAGCTTCCACTGATCCCTGTTAATAAAAATATCTGAATGTAAATATAATATTCAGCATGTTTTCTTTATTTTTTACTTTGGCACTAAAATCTGTTTATGTTCACTTTGAAGCTCAATGCTGGAACACTATTTAGGCTCAAATGGGACTATCAAACACTATCATAGCGGTTTATATCACCTTATTATACTATGATTAAATTGATGTTGATCTTTTTTGTATGGGCATATAACTTGGCTATGTCCCTCTTAGGTAATAAAATCCATCCATATCAACCTAGCAAAGGTAAATGCGTCCTCCCCAAATTATTTGTATGCCATCATTAGCAGTAACAGCTACCATGGAGTAGCTGCACTAACAACATAAGTATTTTACATAAATATGGTTGACGTTTAACCCACACTTTTTTACAGAATTTTTCTAATGCAGCTACATCACAGAGGTTTAAAGCATAAATAGGGCATTTAAAGACAGGCCATACCATCTAAGTTGAATATAATAGAAGACTTTGACTTGCCTTCTCAACCCCTTTTACCTTCTCGTTGCTGGTGCGCTATGGTTTATTGCATTGGACATCCCTTGTGCACTTGACCTAACATTTTGAAGATTATTCACTAGAGAGGAGATTATTCTTTTAACCAGATGAAACAGGGCTCATGCCTTCCAAGGAGTTCTACTTGTATCTCATCAGTCCACTAAATAATTTCGCAATAGAATTAGGAATCATTAAGAAGAATTTCTGGTGTTTGTGTTTTATTTTTGCTCAGCAGTTGTTTTAAACGTAGAATATTTTTCCTAGTTTCAGTTTTTGCTTAGTCTCTCTCTTATTCAAATAAATTCAAAATTAAATGTATAAATAATGCATTATTAACATGAAAAAGAGATAGGAGATCATCGTCCACCGGCCTAACCACACTCCACTTCTCATCAACAGCTCAGCTACAGAGGTGGGGGGGTTTACCATTAGGCAATACTAGGCAGTTGCCTAAGGCCCTAAGTTCCTGTAAACTCTGTTTACATGTATGGTCAATAAAACCATTCCTTATTAGTGTACATTAATTATGATTTTGATAAAAACCCTTTGGCTAAAATGCCATCAGAACACTTATAA
>NW_015151033.1:159025-164177 GCF_000732505.1 Cyprinodon variegatus | reverse complement strand
TCCGAAGCCAGCTGAGGCTGGAGCTACCGAACCCGACCCAGTGGCGGTATGCTTCCTCCCAAACGCCTTACTGTGCTTCCCCCCCCGCCGGTGCAGTCAGGGGAAAGCAAGGTAAGACAAAAATATACAAAGACTTGAAATGGGATAAAAATAAACAAGTAGTAGAACAATTTGACATTGATTTGGAGTCAGTGGGTCACATGAACTGGAAGCTATTGAAGGAATATCAATTATTTTTGTGATTGTTATTTTTTTTTTTTTTTATATATACAAAGGCTTAAAATGGAATAAAAAAAGAGTGTGCCTCATCAGGCTAATGTAGGGCCTTACATATGTTATCTATTGGCATGATTTTATATTAGTTTTGTCTTAGCTGGTCATAAGATAAGGAATTCATTGATTTTTGTTTCTTAAGAGTGCTTGGTTCAAAGATTTGTTGATGGTCCCTAACTGCACCACTGCATGTAGGAGGAGGGAGCAGCTGAGAGACGCTGGCCGACATCAGAGTGCCTCAGTTGGATCAACTATTTTCTAGATCCCAGAGCAGCTTAAATATCCAATATCCTACTTAAAATCAACTTCACCATGGTGCTGATGGCTCAGTTCTGCTGGACTGTATTTGACCAAAATCCTGGATGATTTTGAAATTCCCCCAGACTTTTTTTGGGTATGAAAAGTAGGACATCTGGTCACCCCAAATAATGTATGTCTATTCTATTAAAATTTCTGTATCTGTATAATGGGTCTGTTTTATGTGTTGTCTTCTCAATTCAGAGGGCCCGATGCCTGTTTTTGCCTAGGGCCCCAAATTTCCTAAATCCCCTCTGGATGGTTAGCAGCACCAAATTCCTCACAGACAACCTCACCTTGACTGTTATCACTACCTCACTGGTCAAAAGGGCACAAAAGTACTTGTACTTCCTGAGGATGATGAGGAGAGCACACCTGCCCATCCTAACAACCTTCTACACAAGCGCCATAGAGAACATTCTGACCAGCTGACCTACTGTGTGGTGTGAAGGCTGTAGCCCCTTCAGGTGGAAGAACCTGAGAAGAATAATGAGAACAGCCGATTGGATCATTGGGGCTCCTTTTCCCTCCATTAAAGACATTTCATCTCAGCGCTATGTGTCCCGTAACGTTATCAATTATCCCTCACACTCCCACCATGGACTGTTCTCCCTGCTGCCCTCTGGGAAGAGGGTTCCTCTGAAGGTCCAACAGATTCTGCAACAGCTTTTTCCCCACAGCCATCAGATTGCTGAACTGTTGAAAATAAACTAAATCAAGTCATAGACTCTGCATCACACTGATAACACCAAACCAAAATACTGCATATTTGCACCATATATATTTGTCTTGAAATGCTCTGAACTTCCATATCAATGCATTTTTGCACCATGTTTTTTCTCCCACACTGTTTACATTTGATCACTGTGGTAGTCTGTCTTACATCGGATATGGAGAAGCATCTGGCAGAAGAACCTTAATCCGATGATGCTCAATGTTTTCTAAAATGTTCTTCACATGAAGAATTCTTCTTCATTTCCAGAGGTTCCAGAACAGTTTAACGAACAATGCTGGCCTTGCTTATTAGCTTGTTTTTAAGGTTTTTAAGACATTTGCTCAGATGCTGTTACCCCGGCAGATGATGGCAGAAGAGATCACATTCTCCACAGAAGTCTTATAGATGTGTAGCATCTTGTTGCAAACACCAAATCCAAGCTTTGTTGGGAAGTATAGTCTGCACTGTCTTGTAGACAGATTAACAACTACGTATCCAGTCGATCTTGTTGTCCAGATCAACACCAAGGTATTTACAATATACTCCTCCACTTCTTCTCCCGTAATGTTAATTGGATTCCACTTCAAGAAGTGGAGGTGGTGGAGATGAATAGATAGTTTGGTGTTCATCTGTGATTGTTAAATTACAAACCCTGACTTTAAATGAGACAAGTGGGGATTGTACAGTAGTGGTTAAGCTTGTTTTCAAACATATTCAGTCTGCAATGTAGTGCGGTTCTGAATGTTAAAACCATACATTGTTTAATTTTTCGTTTAGTATGGACATCCGCCCAAAACATCAGAGCAACATCGATGCGGAGGAGCAGTAGCTCTACTCCTAGTCTCTCTTAGATGACCGGGCTCATCACCCGATGTCCAAGATTATACCAAGCCACCCTTTGGTTAAAGCCAATTTTAGATGCTTCTATCAGCAATACCATGTTCTGACACGCTAAATTCCAAGTTGGGGCGCAAGGGGTGCTGGTGCCTATCTCCAGCTGTCTACAGGTGAGAGGATACCCTGGAGAGGTCGCCAGTCCATTGCAGGAAAACACAGAGACAAACAACCATTCACGCAAACTCACACCTAAGGACAACAAGATAAGCCAATTAACCTAGCAGTCATGTTTTTGGACTGTGGGAAGAAGCCAGAGTACCCAGAGAGAACCCATGCATGCTCAAGGAGAACATGCAAACTCCATGCAGAAAGACCCCGGGTTAGGAATTGAACCCGGAACCTTCTGCTGCAATGGAGCAGTTCTACCCACTGAGCCACTGAGCACCAGCAATATCATTCTTAGTCTATATTCCATGACCTTAGCAAATAATACACAAGCAAAGCAAAGATTTGGGAGCATATTTCTGACTCAAGCAGAGAGCGGTTTACTCACAAGGTGAAGGAAGTAAAAGAAAGGAGATAAACATGTGCAAAAAGTATTAGAACTGAGAGTAGAAAGATTTGATGAAGAGAATATATTTGAGAAAAAGTGGAATGTCTAGTAGAGGAATTATTCCCAAATTATAAATGTATGCTCTTGGTTTCTGGAAGGAAAAAAATCCTCCATACAAGACCTGCTGACCCAAGAGAGCCTGCAGCATCACAACACTTATAGAAGAATTGTACAAGACTTAGACTTGCCCATTAAACTCCAAAATGTATTTGCTGGTGTCCTATGGTTTATTTCCCTGCTACACCATCAAAATGAACTTGAGCTCACATTTTCAAGATTTTTCAGTAGTGTGCTAATAGCTCTATAAACTAGGGCAAGCATTCCTCAACCTGAAATAATAAAGGAAAAATGTGCCACCATATTTTGTTGGAAATTATTTTAACCCAGATGTAATAAACAATTTTGTTCAAGTGTATATTTGCAGTGCCCTTGAGAATTATTATTTTTTTACACAATAACAATTAAAGAGAATAATATTCTTTATCTAATAATTTTTTTATTCATTCTGTTTTTTTTGTGCATCTTCTAATCTTTTCAAGTTCTGCTTTTGTAAATCAGTGCCTTTTACTGACCTACAAATGTAGATGTAAATTAATATTTTCGTTTTGTTTCTTTTCCTGCTCTTGTTTTCTAAAACTACTGTATGATTATCCTTGAAGTTTTTGTTGCTGAGTTTTAACTTAAAAATTTCTCATTTTCAGTTTCAATGATAAGAACTCTGTATTTTTTTTCTTTTCTAGGCAGTTTTTGTTCATGTCTTTAATTCCTGCGTTTATCTTTAAGCTTTCTTTTGTCTACTTTCTTTGCCTGGTTATGCCTGAATTTTCCAAGTGCTTTAGGCTATTCTATTCTGTTCTATTATATTCTTTTCCATTATACTCTATTCTATTCTATTCTATTCTAGAGTGAAAAAGCATAAGGAGGCAAATACTTTTTACAGCTCTGTATATGCATGTATGCTTTATAAAACTGAAGTGAAGTGTTAGCTTCTCAATATCCTGATCAAGCCAGTTTTATGTAGACAACCATTAACAGATAGGACAAAGGGAAGTGTTTCATCTCACTGAAAAAGACACAAAATAGTATCACTGGAAAAATTTAATTCAATATGTTGACCTGAAACAGAGTCAAGTCTAAAGGTCTGCATTCTTTGATGGAAACAGTTTCCTTTTTAAGTAAGGACTCTCTCTGTCTGGGAGAGAACACAGCTTGAAAAATGGAACTCATGCAAATCTAGAATAATAACTTCATCTCATCCATAACAATCCTGCAGTAATGAGAAAAGCAATGATTCATTTTTTGTGCCTATCAGACACTAGTCTGAAATAAAAATGGGAAATATCTTCATTTTTCGACAGCACTGTGTCGTTATGATCAAGATTGTGAAGTTATAACTAATATCCTAAAGCTTTGAGTGTATCTATATGTATGTAGGTCGTGTTTCATTACATTTGTATAATTACTAAAACAATTATAAATACAGTTCTGAAGAAAAATTAACAGAGGCCAAGTGGTACAGGCACTCTGCGAATGCATAAATGGGTAGTAATTATAAAAAGTGGTGGAAAGATAAAAATGAGGCTTGCAAACACAAAAATAAGTCTAGCAAAAACAATGTTTAAACTAACACAAAAAAATGTAAAGGATAACATTTTGCAAAGGAAAAATGTAACAGTAAATTAAGAGCAGTAAAGTACAAATGATCTAAGGACATTTGCAGAGGAGAAAGAAAATGTGGATTTTGTGTAGACAAGTTTGTAAACGATTTTTAAAGTAGGCACAGTTCATATCAGTAGCTAGAACACGAGAAACTATTTTTGCTTGTTTACCCTTATATAAATGTAGATCAGATTCTAATTAAGCAAATGAATAGGTTGAGGATATGCAAATATAAACATTTACCCGATGTACAGCAATTTTACAAATCTGAAACGTATCTGTACTCTCAGTGTTAACTCACATGCAAAGATTTCTCCGGCCACAAAGGAGGCATGGTTCAATGCCATAAGACAGAGGGATTTTGTCGGTGTGTGAACACATTGGTCAGGAAAAAAAAAAGTGCAATAATATTAACGTGTACAACAGCTTTGTATAAGAACTTCTCACATTATTTTTATTCAACTTTACCATATTTTCACGACCATAAGGCGTACCGTACTAAAAGGCGCAGTCTCAGTTATGTGTGCCAATACTGTATTTAACACACACAAGGCGCACCGGATTATAGGGCGCGGGTTTTATATACCGGTACATATCCTCTACTACGTTTAAATACCTCTACTGCGTATTTAAAAATAGAGCGGGAGCAAAACTGAGTATGTTTGTGCTTTATTCATGTATTCATTACAAAGTATTAATCAAACCTGCGAAGTCCTCATCCTCTGTATCTGAATTAAACACCGGCGCTAAAGCAGACA
>NW_015151033.1:141620-157894 GCF_000732505.1 Cyprinodon variegatus | reverse complement strand
AATATTATTCTTGTGTTTGCAGTAGTTTTTGTATTTATTTATTTGTTACAATTTTGCACAGACAAGTAGTTTTTTTCTGCTATATCTGACCCCCCCAAATCCCCCCAATAAAATAAACCAAGCTTAGAAAACAGTTTAAATGAAATGAAAAATAGGGAACCACAGTAAAATGAATGATTCCATAAAGATTTATGGTCCGAATAAAAAGCTCTGAAGCTCACATGGTTTCAGATCGGAAACCTCCTAAATGTAGTCATTTGGAGCACTCTGACTCACAGAACTCTTCATACTCTTCGAACTGTTTCAAATGTCACATTTTAACCATGTTATTGAGATTTTATGAGATAGATTAACAGAAATGGGTACGGTAATTGCAGGTGGAAGAAAAAATGATTCTTGGCTTTTAAAACATATAATCTAAAAATATGAAATCCTTGGCGTGCATCTGTATTTTGCTCAGCAGGGATAAGAGAGCGGGTACAAGCTGATGAGAAGATAGATGAAAATGAAGAGAGCATTTAACCATAAGAAAATATTCTTTATGATTTGAGAATTTTTTTCAATATTTCAATTATTTCAAAATTATATGCAAACCTATGCATTAAATCACAGTGAACAGCCTTTAGGTGTGTGGTTGCATTGTGAAAGGAAGAGGTATAAACATTATAAAAGGTGACCAGCTTTTCAACTGCCATACAGACAGACTACCAATGATTATTTCATTTACCTAAGCCACACATTTGTAAAACATTGGATTAACAAGCCTACACTCTGCACTTTGAAAACTTTATCTTTATTTGATTTTCATTCATGTCACATGCTAACAGATCAAGTCCAACTATGTTCAACTCAGTATGATAGCTGCTGCAGTTATTTTTTATTTTTTTGTATTGTACTTCTACGACTTACATCAGCAGAATTTTTTGCTGAAACATTTTATGCCTTAACCTTATCCAGGGTTGGTATGTTCAAACAGAAAAGCTGCCCTTGTGAATACTGCTCCAAAAATAGAGTGTTGAACAAAATAATAAAAAAAAAGGAGTGATAGAGAGGAAAGGAACAGTAACAAAATAACTTGTCACCAGCTGAAACTGTGAAATCTAAAAGTAAAAGAAAGAGGATATTACCATATTTCTGCTGGAGCTGAACACTGCTTGATTTACTAAACAGAGATGTTTGCCATCAACCATTACTACATTATAAGCTTTCCAACGACACCATATTTTTGTTGTATATTCTGACATTGTGTGTGATTTCAAAATTAGTCATATATTTTTCTCACAAGTAAAAAAAGAAATTATAAAAATGATGCATAAGACACAAGGAAATAGTGTGAAGGAATAACAAAAGTTGATGCAGAACATCAAGCTAATTCTAACTTCGAAAAGCAGAAAATTACAACATATTCAACTAGAGAGCTGGAGTGATAAAACACATCTGAATAGGTTAAGATCACTTTAGTCCAGTCCATCATTAAAGCCCACTATGCCCCCATTAATGCACTTTGAAATCAGCATTTGTCACTATTATTAAGAAATTAAGTTCAACCATCCTACGAATATAACATATTTTCTTGATAATGCATACTTATCAGAGATCACCTTATAAAATACACAATTAGCTGTATGATTGAAGGTAAAATGTTGGATTCCATTTTGTGTTTAAAACACATTCAGCCAAAGCATATGTCACATTCCTTAGAGATTTTGCTGACTTCACATCCATGAAAGGAAACTCATGTTTTCAGCCAATGTCAAATGTGCTCTATCAAATTGAAATTTGGTCACGGTGGAGAAAACTGGAGAGCGGTGAACTCACTGTGATGTTCAGGAGTCCGGTTTGTAATGATCTGTGACAGGCTGCATTATTTTGGTTGAAGAAGTCTTTATAAGATGGGTACCCTATGGTCATATAAGGAATTGTACATGGTTGGCGACTCAGATAGCCTTGTTTGTTTACATAAATGTTTAACTGGTATTAAAAAGACCGGCATCACCTATGATTTAACTAGTATCATAAGCCTTTACAGCTGATGCAAGTCAGAATAGATTTTATTTGTTCACATCAAATTCTGACTGCGCTATCTCCGTGTTTCATCTAAAATAAATGGTTGTTTTTATGTTCAGACCTTAGTTTTCTTCTTACTATAAAAGCTTGTGTGGTTAATCATATTCAAATATCTTTTTTGTTTTGTATATCTTTGTTTAAAACAAATGAACTATTGGTAAGTCTGCTAATGCACCTTTGTTCTCAGACATCATAAAGTTGTTTAGCTTCTGCTGTTTCTTTGGATATATTTTTCTTTTGAACTATGCTCTGCATAACAGAGATAATCTGCCTAGATCAAATAATGTGCTAAAGTAAGGCATCCATTTACCCATGTTTCTGTGATGCTGTGGGTCATATATTGACACAACTTTGTTAAAACTTAGAGGAATAAAATCTAACCTATTATATACTTATATTAAATAAACAGTTGTGTTAAAAAATGTTGGTAGCCATTATTAATGTCTGCTTAAGTGCAGTCTAAAAGTGCAGAGAGAACTCTGTTCTTTAAGGATAAGGTTAAAGATGCAGAAATAGAAGTTGGTTATTTGTGCTGTAAAAACTTTTTAAGCACCAATGATAATAGTGTATGCTTAAATGGATATTGTGCAATTTTGACTGTCCTCTAGTGGTGAAATGGTGGTTTTTCACTTAAATGAATGCGTTACTCTAGTGGTTCATTGCCTCAAACACTTATTGGAGCAGCAGTAGCCATGTCAAAAAGCCTTGACAACACAAATGTAACCATGTCATCCGAAGTGACGGGAAGTCCACAAGCTGGCATTTACTGTCACAGAAAGCCAGCATTCGCTGTGGCTGTAAAAGTTACCAAACCCACATAAACCTACAATTCTGTTCCAACAAGAGTGGTATACGTATTTTTCCTGGATTTACTATTTTGCTTTAATTAATAACAAGTAACACTGTCTTATTGAACTGAATGGAAAGAGTTAGCGTTATGTGAATTTAGGCGGTGCAGTTTACTTACTTCTCGAGGAACAACTAACCTTTCGATGGCAACTTCTTTCCCTTTTTAAAATTTTTCTTTCATTACTTCTATCATCTGGAGAGGGCTTGCTCAAAACTTTTCCTCGTCTTTTGATGCCTCCTGTTTTAATTGTCTCTTAAGATGGAGAAAACGTTTCCGTGCTGCTGCTGCAGATGCATTGTCTTGCATTGTGCTGCAGTAATGCAGACCATAAGTCTTTGGGTTATTGTCTCTAAATCATCTTCACTACCACCTCTAAATCACACTTAACTGCCAACAAGAAGAACGCGCTGTTTTTCCATGCCTTAGCACTATTTTATTCTTTGCCGGCATCTGCACTTTCAAGATGACTGTCATCGCACTTTGCAAAGGGATGACATGCCTAATGTATAAACCAATATAATATTCTTTGCTTATGAAAATTCATCTGATTATTAGTGGATGTAATAATACAGTGATGATAACAACACATACAGTATCTAAATGTAGTCATTCATTTTAGGCAGTAAACATTTACATAATGGGATGGACTTAAGATGGACTCTCACCAAATAACACCAGAAATGAACATGTTTATTTTGGATGATGGGTGGAAAGGGGCAGAGCTCTACAGAGCAGCAACATGAAGCTTTGCTTTATATTTTGCCTTCTGGATTTCCAAACCATTTGGAATAAGAAAGATACGTACAATTTGGAAGTAATGACAGCATGATGAGAAACCTTGAAGTGAGGTAGACATATTTACAATCTATGAAATAAAACGAGGAGATGCTGTTGCTCTTAACTATGCTAATGAGGCTAAAAACCAAAACGGAGTAAACAAACAGTTGCAAACTTTTTAAAAGCTTAATCTGACCTTGTTTAGCTGAAAACGTTAACACCTACTTTATTGTGCTGTTAGGTGTGACTTCTCTTTTTTCCCCACAAACCTGTTAATCCAACTCATGAATAATAATGACAACGCTGAGATTTTTCGATAAAAAATACTGTTAAGTTGTGATTGTCGCCAGCTGTTGCAGCATTCTAACTGTTTTACACCCCAAGTAAAGCCACAGTTCATATGTTGTTTTTAAGGTGCTGCTGTTACATTCTGAAGTCTTTCGTGCACCCACCCCTCCTCTGATCCTTCGTTTTACAGACACAACTATTATGAAGCATATGTTCATTTAGGCACTGGAGAATCCTTCTGAAGCTTATCATGTAACTTTTAATCTTGTAAATATGCGTACAGTGGAAAGTATGAGCACAAGTTGCAGCAGCAAAATTAATTATAACTGCAGTATCAGGACAGGATCAAAATCTCAACATTTTGGATGAGAGCATCTCTTAAACACATCTAGATACCGTAACTACTAGTTGTCATGGTTTCCAGGTGTTTAGCCCACATGCAGAAACACATGGGAGAACAAGTCAGAGTTTAAGCGACTTTATTTAGGTAAAGCTGCTGGAAGTTTGGGAAAGGATGGGATACCGTGGGACATCAGGTTTACTCAGAAAGAGTGTCAGGTTCTCGAACAAAAGGACACTGTCAGATTAGAATCGTGGGTTTGAGTTATGCAGATAGTTCACCGGGGGATGGCGGCTTACGGATTCTACTGGAGCTGAGAGCACAGGTGACCTTGAGGCTGGAAGGCCGATGGTTGAAGCATGGTTAAAAAGCAATGTCTGACTTTAATTTGTTCATTTTGATAGAATTTGTGTTTCTTTTTATTTCTTTTGCTAGATTTAAGATATTTCTTTGACCACCGTGGGTTTTTCTTTCATCAAAAAAGGGATACCAAAACATTTTTCCAATTTCAGCTTTAAATGTTCTCCTAAACACATTAAGGTCATCACTGTAATCAGATGAAAAATGAGAAAAATCACTTTTCAGACACTATTTATATATGTCCTCACATTGGATGTTTGTCAGGGGTCATCCAAGTCTCCTTACACTTTCCAGATAAGGAAGTCTGCAACTTAATCCCTTGCCATGCACATCCAAACAATATTCATTATTCATAGATCTCATTGTTTCTTATCATTTTGCCATTGTTAATAAAACCATTTGATTCTTCAGCATTTTCTTAATGTAACATAATTCTTTATCTGATAAATAGGCTTGTTTTTAAAAGCAAGGATTGTATGAAGTCAGCTTAGGTAGCGAGTATCCTTTCTGCAGTGGACAGAAGTCAGTTAAATGTCATCCTGGACAATTAGGGAGAAGCTCTCATGAAGAGATAAAATACTGTTCACAACTGACAATCTACATTTCTTCAAACTTAAAACTTTATTAGTGGGCTATAGCTGCTATACCAACGTGTGTCTTGTTAAATATAAGCTGTAGGTCTTAAAATATAATATTGCAATCTAATGAGTGTGTTTTTGATTATGCTGTTTGGTGGTCAAGATATATCAATCATCTGAACTGTTTCAGAAGAAAAGAAGTAAATAATTATAATAGCTCCATAATAGCTCCAATAATCAGCTTGCGTAGAACTTGCTGCTTTTATTAAGTCTAGCTCCTGATTTAAAGATTTTTTTGGTCAGTGCTATTCAGGGTCTGGCCTTTTATTATTTATTAACCCATAAGTTTATTTTTTATTTTCAGGACAAACAAAGTCGGTTTTCTGACCAGAAGGGATCAGTTAAAAAAAGCTTCTCTGGCATGACATTGCCCCAAGAGTAAGGTGGGTGGATTGTGCTGGGGCACAGAGAGGTGCGGTTCAGGTCATAGAAGTAGAAAGGAGGAAATTAATCAAGACAGGAGCTGCTCTCTGTGGTGAGTCTGTGACACTGCCTGGCCACCTGTCAGGCCAGGTTAGCTGCTTGTCAGAGAGCTGCATGGTTTAGGACAGGCACACAGGGACCTCAAAATGAAGATGAGGGCTGGTTTGGTTTGAAGTACTGATTTTCGTAGATCTATACTGAGACATTAGTTTTAAGGCAAACATAATACATATATGTACGAAAAACACATCCAGCAGACCTGTTTTAGTGGTAGGGCTGATTATAGGCCTAGAAATGGAGGGAAACCACTATGGGAGTCCTTCACACAGCACCTCTACTTTACATATTTTTTCTGCTAATTTAGCTGAAAATGCTTTAAGAGTGTCAACAGCAGCACATTCAATGAAGATTTCAAGGCTTTTCATTTTAAAATTTTTCACTGTGTTTCAGTGCTATGGCTGAAACTTTGAAATCTATGCCATTGCTACGTTTACTTTTGTGGTGAGTTAACGAGTCTATGCTTTCTGTATTTGGGTCAGACCAACGCCAGTTTGTATTCATAACTAAAGAAAAGAGCTCCATTGTAAGGTATCAGAATCAGGACCAAAATCCAACCAGGCCCAGTGGTAGGTGGTTAAAAGAGTTATTCACTGCTGGGATCATATCATCAACACGTGCATGAACCTCTGGAGAGGAGAGATCAGGTTAGTGCAGAAACAGGATCAGGTAATCAGGCAGAGAAGGGAATACTTGATATTTACTAGCTGAGAGCTTTCAATGATCTAGCACTGCCCTCATCTGGGGCCTGCTTATAAAGGCTGGCCGACAGGTGGGAGGAATGACTAGAACTATGACATCCATTGCCCGTTTGGAAGCAGAATGAAACTACCGGAAAAAGTGTCTCTTGGTCCAGAGTTTGATGGTCTTAATTCTGTGATGGATCATATCTGGCAGGTACCCTTTGGTACATCTGTGTATATAATGAGCACAGAATTTAGGACACAATATCCAGGTGAGACAGACAGCGGTAAGATTCAAAATGGTTATTAACATAAACAAAATGGAACAGAGCTGTGGATCTGCAGTGGTGGGGGGGGAGGCGGGGCACCGCCCATCATTGGCACTATCCAGCTGATGAACTGCCAGTGAGGTGCGACGGGCATCGCCCAGTGTCCAGGATGAAGCAGCCTGAGCGAAAAAGCCGGAGTCCGAGCCAGGTAAGAGAAACAGTTCAGAACAGAAAGTTCTGAGAATCAGGAGTCCGTAGCCTGGTGAGGGGTTCCAATCAGAACACGAACAGGCAGATCCAGGGTTCAATGAGTCCACAGAGAGTTCAGGCAGGTTTGGTCTGTGGAGTGTGATCTCCTCTACCATTATCTGCTTGAATTGTAGCATTAGACTAATGACTTACCAAAGCTCAATAAGCAACTACTTATAAAATTCTGGAGATGATTTCCCAAAAAAGAAATCTTCATAAAAATAAAGGTAATTATAGACAACATTGAGCATCTTCCTCAGATGACTGTTAAACTACAGAAGAGTCTTCAATTGAAGTAAAAAAAAAAAAAAAGCTTGTGAGTTACTACAGCATTTTCAGGCCAATAAAATATTTTTGAACTTAACTAAAATGAAGCCTACGGTAGGTGAAAATTCGAACCAAATCAGTCATGTTAACACATGGCAAGTTATCATCCAGGACTCTGAAGTTAAACAAAGTACAGACAACATCCACAGTCTTCAGAGGCTAAAAATAAGGGGTGCGAAAGTGTTTGGTCATAGGTTTGAACAGGTTGAGCATTCTCCTACAATCACCGCCCTTCACAGTGTAAGTTCTTTCGCCTAGCAACTGTGTTAGCATAAAGCAGGCAAAGAATGGATGATGAACTTCTGACTACTGTTATGTCTTCTAATTTAATTTCTGAGGAGTTTCAGCAGCAGTACCATCATCGCATATGAGATTTGTAGTTCATAAACTGCAGAGATTTTGGAATCTGTGCTTTAATATCTGGCAAACCCATTTGCATAGGGACAGATAAAATACTTCAATAAACTAAACGTTACCTAAGGCATATCTGACTCTCAAAGCCTTTAAAATAACTACTTATCATAGACTGAACTATTCACATACTTGTATTATATGAAACTGCACTTGTAATATTCACCACAGTTCATCGCCATTTCCCTACTTCCTCTGAGCACAGAGCAGGTGGCTTGCTTGGATTCACAATAAATCATGGCATACCCTATACCACGGAAAATAAAGAGGACCTGTTCTTCCAACCGGGCAAAAGAAGGCTGCATGTGTCGGCCACATACGAAGGAGTCTTTGAATCCGAACAGTCCAAGGCACCATGCTATGACTTATTTGGCCAATGAATCTGTCCTTCGGAGAACGCAGTGGTCAGATGTGAACATGGCAAATGTCAGACGTTTAAAATGATGGCAGTAAAATGTAGGCCGTTAACACAAACTGATTCAATTTAACTCTGTTTACTTGACAAGGGTTTTTCAAAGCAAGGGCTTGAACTAGCTTTTGTAACCTGCACCACTGAGATTATCTTTACAGCTTGGTTTGGCATCAGAAATTCACACCGTCTGATATAACTAACCCAAATGATCACTAGGGACGAGAAAGTGTGAAAAATCTGACGTGTTGTGATATGCTGTTCCCTTTGTCTACCCTCTCCACAAAGAAAAGTTTAAAAGTGTAAAGGGGAGGAAAGATGGTGCGTACACATTAACAGAGCGTACACAAAAATACAGAGAGCATCAAAATAAAAAAAGAACAACCTTGTTTTACTTCACAAGGCTCACACTCTCTCTTCACACAGATGAAAGCTGATATCAGGCCCTGTTTGCACAAAGAGGAGATAGGGGACATACTGTCGGACTTCCTTAACACCACAGGCCTGACAGCACCAAGGGCTGAGAAGTTGGACAGCTTCTTCACAAATGCACTTCTTTTTTCCTCCACTTTCTTGCACATGATACACATGCATAGACACACACCAGGATTTTGACCTCTGCAGAGAGAAACAGGGGGCTTGGGGAAGAAGGTGGGGAGTGCAAAGTAATGCAAGAGAGCTGTCAGGAGAACGCATCCACCAAACACTTGACAGGATAAGAAGCTCAGATGCGAGCCCTCATCATGCAGGTGGAGCAAAACAGGGGGGGCTGGGGGGACATCTCAATTCAAGCGAGTCAGCAAGTGAAGCCAAGATCAAGGCACTGTCTCTGTCTGTTTGTTGTCTTCTCTCATATCACAGTGACAGAATTTTAAATATAAGAATAAGAACATCTTGTTACATAATTTTTAATTCTTTATTTATACAAGAAAATGGCACATATGAAGTTTTTTGATGACTTGTCTTCAAAGTATATGTGCACTGGAAAAAAAATCGAAATCTAGATCTAGTCATTTTTTTCTTAAAATGAGTGCATTTGTTATGGATTGAGGAGGTAAAAGACATTCTGACAATGGAACAAGACAATTTGCACTTAAAATAAGAAAACACAATTGCATTGTCTAATTTCAAGTGCATTTTATCTAATTTTAAGAGTAGAAATACTCATTCCATTGGCAAACCATCTCATTTACCTACTCAAATTAAGGGAAAATACACTTAAATTAAGAAATTTTTACTTATTTTTAGGTTGTTTTTCCAGTGTGTGCATAAATGCTGAGATCATGTTCTGATGCAGATACAGACTCTTTAGTCATGATTAATGATATCCAATCAGATCGTTGCACAGAAGCCTCTCACTACCCACGGGTGTCTATGGAAATAATTTTCATATCATGAAATTGATACCCACTCTCTTCTCTGCCTGCCTTTCTCTGTATATTTGACCTAATAAAGTATACAAGATAAATATGGGTTGGTCTTATGATTAGATCTTGATCGTGTTTACTGCGTCTCTTTCTGCAATGCAAAAGATTGTAATCCGCTTTGAGTTATGGCAATAATAACCAAGCTTCCTCATAATAAGGTAATCTATTCAATCTACTGTCAGTTGGTACAGATTAATGCTGCATCTGGGTTCCCCGCAGGGGGTCCATAATTGAAGGTTTTGACGACGATTGACTTAGGTCCAGTAAACATCTGTTCTTTAATCTTTTTTAGTGCATTCATTCATTATTATTGTTCCCAATTAACAGAAAGCTCATTCAGAGGAATATGTGGAGAATTTGTTTGGTGTTTGATGAACAAAGTGTCAGCCCTCCTCCTAGCTTCAGTCTCAATTGCTTTCTATGCCAGTAAGCACAACTTCCCTCTCTGCACTTTGTTCTTCAAACCCAATATACACCCTCTAAACCGAGTGAACTCTGTACCTCCAGCAAAGGATAAATTTTATTAGAAAAACAATCACACAGCCAACCTTTGACGCTTGCACCGCAGACATCCATTGTTAAGCCCAGAGGAAGCCCTGGCTGTTGGATTTCCATCGGACACCCACGTGCTTGGCCTTTTCTCCTTATGAAAATGCTGCAGCACTGACCCTGGAGAGACCCTCTGTGGTTTTGTGGGTAAGGGTAGCAAAGGATTTGTATAAAGGGGGAAGGAAGGATGAGGGAGTGAGATTAGAGCTTCTCTCTTTTCTTCAATGTAATGCAGCTCTCTCTGAGGAGATGAAACCAGAGGATGGGGTCATGCAAGGATACAGAGTGGAGCTGCAGACAGGTCTGAGTTTCAGGATATCCGTGCTGACATGAACCCACCAAATTAAATTCAGTGAAATTGAATCCACCTCTTCTCACCCTAAAACTCCCTCTATTTCAAAGCAGGCACAAAGGATAATCAATACTGTATATATTGATGATAATATTCAGCCTTATGCATCAAAATAAAATCATGGTTACAAATTGGAGCTCAAGGCCTTTATTAACATTGTGTGCTAAACTCATATTACCATCATTCTCACTCAGGTTTCCTTCCAACAGTTAAATCAAACTTACACATGTCTTCTGTACTAACTGTTCTATGACTGGGCTTTATATATATAAACTCTATAAATTTTTTTAATGTATTTATCTTTAATGTGTTTACAGTTTTTAAAGATTTTTTTCTACTTTTTAACAAATGGATCTCTTGAACACTGTTAATTTTTTGCCTGTCCCTGTTACATTTCTGTGTGCAATTTCTTCTCATTGCGCAAAAGAAGAGAGGTGGTCTTTTGGGGACAGAGAATCAGATAGAATAAATCTGTGATAATCTTAAAACACTGTAAAGGTTTTAAAAGGCTAGTTACATTAAAAGAACATGGTTTAAAATGGTTCTCAATTACCGTAAACACAATTTGACTTTGGTCCTTTTTGGGGGTCCTTTTAATATTGGTTACGAAATTTTGAAATTTATCTATAAACTCCACGTTCATCCGGTGTCATTGTTGGGGGATGTGTAGTGCTGAGCATCTCTGAGGTTGCCTCTTGCTTGGTTGATTTCCTGAAGCCTTAAAAAACATATTTCTGCATGTTTTTTGTTGCTGTTTTATTTTTGTCGTTTTCTTGTTCTTGTTTTTCATAATCTGATTACAATTGGAAATTTCAATTAATAATCCTAATCCAAGTTTACTAATAAAAAAAGATGATGAACGGCTAACAGCATTTAAAGATTACAATAACAATTTGGATTATCAATTAATAATTAGTAATTATAAAAATTTGTAATTAAAAAGTTACATAATAATTTGACAGTATAGTGGGTAAACCAGCTGCAAACCTATGTTTGAATTACCCCCTTGTAAATGTAATTATTTAATTTGTGATTGAAATTGGTAATTTTTTCACTCAATCTTAAAAATCAGACTCTATATTAACTATTGTGGAAAAATAAAAACAATCCACTGGACTTTGTTTCCAAGTTTGAAGACGTTTTGCTTCCAATCCAGGAAGCTTTTTCAATTGAAATTGTCAGGAGTAGCATTGAGTTCAAGGTTTTAATGATGACTGAGAATCTTTACCAGCATATTGTGAACATAGTTAAATATTAGTGTTTGGCCGATGCCATTTTTTGGCCCCAATACCAATACCATGCTTTGCAGTATCGTCCGATACCATACTGATACCATCTGTTTGAAATTGATGTGTGTGTGTGTATAAGAAGAACTGCAAATACTTGGATGTAAAATAATTGCCATCATGGCTTTGTCAACCTGCTGCCTACCTATGTGAAGCAGGAAAAAAAAAAGACAAATACAAAGTGAATCCAGTAGAACTTTTGATTATCTACCTGGAATGGGTGACAATAGTTGAATAAACTTTTGGCTCTCAAAATGGTATCAGTGCCATATTTGTCAGTACTCGCTGATACCAATCCCACCATTTTAGTGCAGTATTGGGGCCCCAGCCGATACTGGTATCGGTGCAACACTATTAAATATGTTAGTCCTACTATTAGGAGTAATATTCTGATGATTGATATGCAGAGGCAGTATTATATATTACATGCACAAGCAAACATGGTGGTGGATAAATTTCACATTAGCTCTGAGTTTTTGAAAGTTTCTTTGTTTAAAGCCTATGGCACTGCACCATATGCTGCATATCTATAGGCTGGTTACACTAAGGCTAAAATGCATAAGATACAACTACCATACATGAGGCAGTACGGATTTTTCTGAAGGTCGAGTGGTGGAGTAGTGCCAGTCAGCTAATCCAGCATTGAGTGCTGGGGGAGACTTTGGGCTGCCAGTAGTCCCATTAAACTTGAGGAGATTATTGAGTGTTGATATATGCAAACAGAACACCATAATTGGCAACATACGCTCTTTAATGTAAATAGTGTAGTGTAAATAATTCCTGACCAGACTCTGGAACGATTCATTTTTCTGCTCTAGCATGCCTCTGCTCTGGCATTACTTCTCTTGCAAATGACAGTAAGCCTGTACTTAGGAATGAACAACAGAGCCCTTGTGTGGAAATTACAACAATAAAATAAATTCTTTTCAAAATGGATGTCATCAGTTATTCAGATAGAATACAGTTTAGATTAATGAACCACCAATCAACATTCAAATCCAGGCCAATTAGTTATTCACATCTCTGATTAGCATGATTTTAATAAGTGAGATTCCTATTTGAGTAAATATAACCAAGAAATTCCAAGTCAACCTAATAAGTATCATAGTGTGGTGATCTGGATTTTGGTTTTGTTCAAGTTTTTACTTTGGGTTTTCTGTTAAACTTATTAGTTTCCTTTGCCTTTAGTGTCATATAAGTTATTTTCTAGATATATTTAAGCCCTGTTTTATCCCCTTGTTATTCTCTGGCCCCCCTAGTGCCACTCTCCTTCCCCCTTTGGCTGGTCCTTTCTTGGTCCCTTACCATTCCTTTTTAAACATCAATATTTTTGTACTAAATTCCTCAATTCTGTAATGATTAGTAGAAATTAAGCAATGATTGGAGAGATCATCAGTGACGCAAGAACAAATTAGAATATAATTAGAATATAAGGAGAAAAGTAGAGATGGTCTTTCCATTTCTGTAAAATATATCAAATAAGATATATATCAATTGAATATTTGACGTCATCTTTATCTTTCATCACTAAGTGGAAACAACATCAGCTGATATTTATATTTAAAAATTTTTAAATTCATTTCTTGTGTTTCTAGTAGTGAATACAGTAAGTGTGTATTTGGTGCCATTGTGGATATTTAGCATACAGAATTTACCAGTTAGTGGAATTTAAAATTGTTGGCACTGAAGAAGACAATTAGTTATACTTTTTAGAGGCACAAAACAGAACATGTGGAACAAAAAATTTAGACATAATAAGCCAAAGAGTCCGTAAAAGAGCTTTCTAGGTGTAAACCTGGACCACATCATCTGCAGGAAACCTCATGTATAATATGTTAAAAAAAAAAAGGCAAAATATGCAGTGATTCTTGAAGAAAAATTTTGCCTGGATGTGTACACTTTATATTTGTTACTTGTTGTTCCTTTCAAATGACCTTTTAGGGAAAATACCAGCAAAAGCACTCTATGTCCGAAAGTTCTACTTAAGAAAAAACATATACAGCAGGATCAAAGGATCCATTTCATGTACATGGAAATTTATGAATCGGGTTTAATACAACATATGACAGAAAATGTATAGAGCAGGAGACAATTTACTGCCAAAATGCATTTATATTCATTTACAGAAAGAAACAAGGCATTTAGCGGAGATATGATAAAAAAAAAAAAATAAGAACAACAAAAACATGTTAGACTTAGGCTTAGACAGATTTTATTTGGTCATTTTGTATACACAAGTGTAAACAAAAAGAAATTTAGTTAAGAACAGTCCTCCCCTAAATGCCTTGTTTCTTTCTGTAAATGAATATAAATGCATTTTGGCAGTAAATTGTCTCCTGCTCTATACATTTTCTGTCATATGTTTTTGTTTACACTTGTGTATACAAAATGGCCAAATAAAATCTGTCTTGCAATGTTTTTGTTGTTGTTATTTTTATTTTTTTATCATATCTCTAGACGATTTCATTTTTAAAGTTAGGCCTATGTGTATATGTGTATCAAGGTGTGGAGTGACTTTGTAAAATAGTTTAAAGGGGAACGCCGTTTTTTTTACATTTCACCCTTGATTTTACATTATTACATCATGTTCTACTCACCCATATGAGTTTTGTGTCATTTGGAGCTGTTCTATATATATTTCGTCAGGTTATATTCTGGTAACGTCTTCCTATGGGCAACGACTTGAAGGCACAAACTAAACTGTTCATAATTTATTCTTTATAGTACGCCAGCATTCATAACATGTAGGCGAATCACTGTCTCCCAGACATCCGCGGCTATATTTTTTATATTTATATCTTTTAAAAAACAAAGCGGTGTGTGTATGACGTCATCGGCGCACGCCGGCTACCGTTCATTCATCCTGTCCGCTGAGCTGCTGCTAGTTTTACTCACATGCCTGGAAGATGTCTACTGCTGCTACCACAGATGATCTCGCTCTCGAAAAGGAATTGAACGGTTCAGATTAGCTAGCCGAATATATAAGAGGTAGAGCGTAGCTGCCTGGTGTGATGTACATTGGTTAAATAAAGTTTGTATTTTGAAAAACAAAAACAAAAAAAACTACCGTCCGGCGCCCGGAAGACGTCAACTCGTTTGCTCATAGGAATACGTTACTTGGATATAACCTGACCGAATATCTTCAGAATACATAGGTATTCAATATGTTCCTATTTTCTTTTAGCTTTTCCGTTAATTTTTTTTTCTTTGTTTGTTTAGAAAAAATAATTTAATTAATTTAATGTAATTTAATAATTTAATGTATTTCAATTTAATAAAATTTAAAATATTAAACAAAATGACCCTCCAAATTTGGGTGACTGCTTGTGCAGTGACCATTTTGCAATAAAATGAAAGCCTTAATATTTTGGTCAATTGGCTGCCTGCTAAAGAGGCAGGAGCATTTGCCTGGAGCTGTCTGGACTGCTCCTGGCAAATAAAGAGGAGGACACAGACAAAAGGATTTAGACCCAAAAAAATAGGAGGAAAATGAAGGTGCATGGCTTATATTGGTTTGACAGGTGTTCAATATTCCTATCTATCTCTTTTGAGAATATTGGATAGAAATATTTGCTGATCTTGTCAGAGGAGAACTGTGCCTTAGTATGGTCAAATATAGGTCTATACAGTACAAGCATGTCTTCTACTTTTCACTAAATCCATTGCACAGTAATTTTAGGGTTGACTCTTACAAAAAACTTTCCCAACTCGGTCATTGCCTCTGTCTTCCTGCAGGGCCACATAATCAGATTCCAAAACTGAGTTCTCCCCTCACTCGAGAGATGCTCCAGTCAGTTTGGATTTGTTCCTGTATGGAAGAACATTTATTACTCACTGTTACAAAATCTTTAGCAAACACAGTCGCTATTACTGTACGTTTCCTAAAAGTCAGTAATAATATGCATTTTTAGTAATCCATCCTGTAGAAGAGAGGAAAATCTTTAGCAAGAAGGAAATTTATTTAAAAAAAACCCACACAAAATATGATTAAAGTAGAGATTAACTCAAATAAATTATTTAAAGTATTTAATTACATTTTACCTGAACTAAAACTACCTCAATAAACCTTTTTATGTTATAGTTTCAACTTAAAGACACTTAGTAGAGGCACACAGTGGATAAGATTGTTTATGAATAATACCGTAGCAGGGAGGCATTTAGATACAGTTTCAAAGAAAGCAACATATTTTAAATATTATATTTATATCCCGCTTTTTAATCCAGGGAGCGCCAGAGGAAAGCTTTTTATCTTATGCTTTTTTCAATGGGGGAAATGGAGGAGAGTCACTCTTTTCTCCCTCTGATTCCAAGCAGGGTTCACCTCACTGCTTGGTGTCAGACCAATCTGTTATTTTATTTAGGTTTTTTTTTCTATTGTTGTCACCAAAGTCTGCAACAACACAGAAAATAGTAACTAGATTTTTCTTTTGTCATTTTTTTTAGACAGAGTTAGACAGATTTATTTTTGTCGTTTTGTATACACAAGTGTAAAAAAAAAAAGAAATTTCTTTT
>NW_015151033.1:135599-140484 GCF_000732505.1 Cyprinodon variegatus | reverse complement strand
TATGATATATAATAATGACCACTACCAAAAATGACACATACAGTAATACAAAACAGCATTGTGGTGCATGTATGTTTTCTTGGGTTCTGCTTTTGAGTGTAATCATAAACAAGCCAATAAAAGCCATTTGACAACCCAATAAAACGGGCAACAAAACAGGAATGTTTTACCACATGAAACAAGGTAAAATATGACTAAGCTTTAAAAAAGAATTTAAAAAAGGAGAATAGCAGGACTGTTAACCTTTTATAATTCTGCCACGACTTATCTATTCATATGTACTTTACAATGATGTTTGGTTTTAAATTTTTTGCCCTTACCTTTTTATCATGATTGTACCTGCAGCACCCTTAGATTTTTCTGAAATATAAAGTACATTACAAATAAAATTTATTATTATTATTATTAATGAAGAATTTCCAAATATATATAGGAGATGTAGGATGATAGGTTTTATACAGCATTTCCTGCTATATTATGGAGTCAGTGTGAGCTGGAGTTATCTTTGGGCCAACACATCTTAAGACTGGGGGTTATTTGAAATTTTAAATGTCAAGTTCTTGGCCTGGAGCAATGCCTCCAAATTATCCTGCCATATAAGAGATTATAAACTCCAGCTAATTTGCTCTAGAATTATCTCTGCCTCTGTACAGATGATTTCACTTTTGCTGGCAGATCAGGACCATTCATTAAGTGTGGTTTTACTTCTGATTTTTTGTATTTCCTCTTAATTTCATCAGCAATAGCTTGTAGAAGAAATCTCAAAAGGGTTTCTACATAATCTACATCAAACTGAGACTAATTACTCCAAAGGTTTTTTTTCTGTTTGAAGCTTAAGATTAGAAACCAATAGAAAACTAAAATGTTTGCCTCTTTATAGACAACCTGATCATTAACTCGGACTTATGTGCATGTACATGATTAAAACATCTGTGAAACAAATCATGACAACCACTCAGAAGCATTAGATAATTTATGCAACACACGCATTATATATGACTTGTCTAATTCTTTCAGAGATTTAACAATCGTAATCCATCTTACATAACATTATAAAGCCCTCAAACCCGGTAGGATAGTGTATGTATGAGTACTGTAAGAATATGTTTAGGGTCTGCTGTTGTGTGTGTCTCCATTGTGTGCTTCTATATGACCGTATGGGTGTAAGAGTGGGATTGTGTGAATGTGGCTGGATGAAGGTGAAGTTGTATTTTGTTAATTGTTAGGTTGTTTGCCTGCCTGACATGACTGACCAGGGGAACATCATAGGCCCAAGTATGAGCAGGGCCTGCCTCCTCCCCCTTTTATTATGCTCCTTGCCAGGTTCTCGGGTCTGCTGGTGCACTGTTGGTTCTCTCGTGATTGGTTGGATACTTCAGTGGGTCTGGGCATCCTATCCGTGTGGGGCCCCCACTAGGGTGTGGTCCCCACCGGACTTCTGAGCTTTCATCAGGAAATGCCTTGGGCAGAGACCATTGGCTCGCTTCAGCAGTGCCTTTGGACCCTGGCACGTTGGTCTCCATGCTTCGGGCCCTCAGGGACTTGGCCACTTTGGGGTTTGGCCCCTCTGGGTTTGTGGTCTGGGTGCTCTAGCCTGCCCTTCTCTGGTGGGTGTGGCCATCCCTATGTCTACCCTTCTTGTGTCCGAATGATCTGGATTTCCTTTGGATAATGGGGCTTGCATCGCCTCTTTTTCTGTCCTGGACCCTGCAGGGCTAGTCTGGGGCTGCCCACACCTGCTGATAAGTTTGCTTTCCTTCTAGAGAGGCTTTGTGGATGCTTTGTGCGAGCATTGCTCATGCATTTGGATCCAGGTGTTCATGGATACACACTGGTAATGGATGCTGAGCTGCACCTGCAGATGTTTGCCACCCTGTTTAGTGTTGTGTGTTCATCATGGGTTCTACAGTAGCTCCGATGCACATGGATGTTTTGGGAATGTCCGCTGGTCTTGAAGCTTTTCTTTTTAAGTTGGGATACAATTTAATGGGAAAACAGCAGGCCATCAGTCAGAGATCAAATATTTTTTTGAACGGCCTTCAACAAAATTACATGTCATTGACATGACACCCAATTTTTAATCACTGATACATAATTGATTTAACTAAAACTCAGACATTGCTGGAATATAATTCTTAATTCTATGCTACATTCTATGCTTTCATCCTTGATAAGGACTCACTCTCCTCTGCATGCTTAATGCATGAAATGAACTAACAGATTGACTTGAAGATGATCCCTAAATGTTTTTACTACTGGAAAATGAAAATTGTGTCACTTTAACTTGGCCAAAACATATTTTTTTCAGACAAGACCTTTTACAAGCTGTTTTAAGGTATACCAATCCGATCCTGGTGCAGCAATATATTCAATTTCAAACCACTCATCTCAATAATACACACTATTCAGGTTGGAGTGGATTAAAAGTAACCCACATGCTGTATTTCAAAAATGTAACATGTCTTGTACGTTATAACAAGATCCACTTTATTTACTCATGACATGACACATGATTTTCTTTTATACAAACCCAATATGCCCAATTTTGGACCATAAATTAGAATGCTCAAAGCTACACAAACAAACAACAAATGCTGCTAGGGTGAAAAAGTTATTTCAAGAAGCCCTTATGTTAACTTAAATGCATCCTATATTTATGTAAAAGCATAAGACATAAATCAGGGATATTGAGGTGATTGGTGTTTTAGTAGTCAACTAAAAATGTTCCACAGTTTTTCACACTGATAGGAAGTTACGGGCCATTACGGGTAAGGATATTCACACCTAGAGTTGCTGAAGTCAGATGTGCGACTGACTCAGCTGTCTATCCTTTGGGGCATTTAACTGGCTGTCACCTGGGTTGTTTACTCACCAGACCAACGTGTGAGGTGTTAGGTCACAGGTTTTAGAGTGTGAACTATTCTTAACCCCTTTGTGAAGAAAATAAGTTTCTGACATCTCTTAAATGTGTGTACTTTATCTTCATTGTATGTTATTTCTAACTCTCTCTCAAAGGAGTTTACTTCTCTTATCAAAGTATCTACATTACTGTCTTAATGGGGTCCCTTGTCCTTGAGATGTATGTTGCAACCCCATCCATTCAAGAAGAGCTTACTGTTTTGTACTTATTTGCTTGTGAAGTAGTTGCTTGAATTGAACTGCAAACATAAGATTTTGTATGACTGCCTATTTCTGAATAGAGGATGTCGCTTTCCTCTCCGTTTAAGTCTTTTGGGCAATTCTGAATTGGGTTTTGAGTGTTTATACCATAATTCATATAAAGACTGATAGGGGGATGGATAAAAGGATCCCTATCTGATCCCAGAAGTACTGTCCAAGGTAAAATCTATTCCTTCAAACATAGTCAGTGTATCAATCTCCCAGACCACTCAGGTCTTCTACTTCAAGCCTTCTCTGTCCACCCAGAACTAGAACCAAATATGGAGAAGCAGCATTTAGTTCCTATGCTCCACTGATCTGGAAAAATCAGTGGAGCTCCCAGAACTCCCAGAAGACTGTACGTAAATATTCTAAAAGCCTCAGTTCTTTTGAGCCAAAGTTAGAAACCTATTAGTTCAGAACTGCCTTTGACTGTTGAAGTCAACATGTTAACAAACGTATCATTAGTTTAAGATTGTGGCCCAACTTTGTTATTGATTTTACTGCATGCTTTTTATCACATTGTATCTTTATTTTCTATTATGCTTGCTCCTGACAGTGCCATCCCTGACATTAAACAGCACCTGGGTGATCTATGTTTCTCAGCCAAATCCAGTCTACGCAATCTTGGAGGGATTTTCGATGAGGGGATGTCCCTTGCGCTACACTCAAAACAACTGATCAGGAACTGTTACTTCCATCTGTGCAATATCTCCAAGGTAAGGAAAATCCTCTCACACGATGATTTGGAGAGAATCCATGCTTTAGTTTCTTCAAGACTGGATTACTGTAACAGCCTGTTTACCTGTCTGAGCAAGAAGGAGCTGGGTCGCCTACAGTACAACTTGTCCAGAACTCTGCTGCAAGACTCCTGACCCATACAAATAGGACAGCCCATGTTAATCCTCTCCTGAAGTACCTACATTGGCTTCCTGTTGCCTCCAGGATAGATTTTAAAATCCTGGTCCTTACCTTCAGGGCCCTTCATGGACAGGCGCCTGGCTACATGACAGGTCTGATCCAGCCGTATACTTCGGTCCGTAGCCTAAAGTCTTCAGGTCAAAACCTGCTTATGGTTCCTCGGACCCGTTTTAAAACCCGAGGAGACCGGTCCTTTAAAGCGGTGGCACCCCGTCTCTGGAATTAACTCCCCCTATCCCTGCGCGCTCTGGACTCAGTGGATATCTTTAAAAAGCAGCTAAAAACACACCTGTTTTCACTAGCCTTCCAAAGCACATAGCTTATTGTTTTATTCACTTACTTATTTTAGCTTTTATTGCATTTTATCTGTTTTTACTTGTGTTGTTTTTATGTTATCATGTGAAGCACTTTGTGACTTCATCTGTGAAAAGTGCTATACAAATAAAGTTTACCTACTTACCTAATTTACTTACTTTACTATTATTCTGCTTTTCTTTTTCTTCTATTTTATTGTTCAATTCATGTAAAGCACTTTGAATTTTACCTTTATTGAATTGTGCTATACAAATAAACTTGCCTTAACTTGTTTCTTAACCATTTATAAATTATAGTTTGGATGTGATTGTGAAGTGTACCCTACACAATTCTAAAACTATTTATTTAATGTGATATTTCAATATGACAGAGTAGACATGTTTCTCAACACGTCTGGGCCTCCCTACTGAAGCTGCTACCCCCGCGACCCGACTCCGGATAAGTGGAAGAAGATGGATGGATGGATGGATGGATGGATGGATGGATGGAT
>NW_015151033.1:128237-135014 GCF_000732505.1 Cyprinodon variegatus | reverse complement strand
TACATCCAAAGAATGGAAACAGTCTAACATGAAATAAACATATTTTAAAAGACTCTTCATTGTACCAAGATGTAAGAGAATATTTTAGGCAATTGTAATAAGAGATTTCAGAGTTTATTTATTCAGCATCATTATCATGACTAAGTGATTCTAATGTGGACAACAAAAGCAAAGTAAGGTGATACTAACCGACCTATTACCTTTAAGAAATATGTTAAAAGAATTAATGAATCTAGATGTTGAACTAGAATACTGTCAAAATGTAATTAATTATTAAAAACAATCATAAACCCAAACTATAAGAAAATATAAAAAAATATATAAAACCAAATTATATTTTAATTATAAAACCAATTTGTTTAGTGTAACCATTGAATTTTCTCTTACTGTTAAATGAAATATCTCTAATTTTTATTTGTGGTCAAGCTTTCTTGACCTACCTTCATCATGACACTGTAATGCATTTTACTCTCTGTGCTTTTCTTATATTTTATTTACGTACAGCACTTCAAAGTATCTTGTTACTGAAATGTTCTATACAGATATACTCACTGTACCTTATAAAATTGGTTGTCAATAGTATTCCAAAGTCTTGACATAACACATTTCCTTTTTTAGTGATTTTTTTAAGCTTATAGAAATTTTCCATTAGTGCAATGATGTGTTGATATAGGGTTTCCTCATTCCCCATCACACGTTACAAGGGCGACTGTCCATTAGGCCTTGAGACCTGCTTACAAAACAGCTTTTCAATATTCATATCAAGTCTGAATAAAAGCTTGAACTTGTCAGGAATTGAATCATTTAAATATTGAGTAGACTTCCATCATTTCTTTGTGAGGGCCAGCTCTTCAGATGAAAGATAGAACAGAGGAAAGGCTGAGCCTGGTCAAACGGTTTTTAAGTGCTCATATTTGCATCCCTTTGAAAATCAAAGCAGTGCTTTTGTCCCTCTGTCTTTAATAATTCTTTTTTTTTTTGTTACAAGGATGTCCAGTTCTTGGCTGTACTTAAGAAAAAAATGACCCCATTATAACTTTATTGATTAAACATTTGCCAAAGCATTTTTCCTATTTCAAAATTTCCTTTATCTATTTCTTATTTGTAAACAAATGATACCCATATACTCTAAGCATTTTATATCAGTTCATTTAAAAATATTTGGATTAATTGTTAAAACAAATGTAAATAAGAAGGCTTTAATTCAATGCACAATTCTGTATTATTTACTGATGATATTCAGTTTTTTCAGCTTCTTATGGCATAAAGGCATTAACCCCCCCCCCCCACCACCAAAATAACGTAAAATAAATCTATATTTTATATTCATATTTATTATAAATATTATTATTAGAGAAAAATTTTTTTTACATTGATTAAATAAAAAATTACAGCTTAGTCGTGTCTACCTTCCACTTTGTCCACATGCCAACTCAGGGTGAAGGATTTCTCTACTGTTAATTGAGAAAATAATTCAACCTGATCAATTGGGCTTTGTAAAACACAGACATTTTCAATAGATGGCATAAAAAATGACCTTGTCTGCAGTGTATTTTTAACTGGGATTAAAAAAAAGTAGATAACGAGTGTCAAAAAGGAATACTGCAAAATACTATGAAGCAGTGTTCCTCAATTCCAGACACTGAGGTCTGATGTCTGCTTCCTTTTAGGTATGTCTTTGCTTCAACGCACTTGAGTCAATTACTCTAGTCATTAGCAGGAATGTGGAGAACTTAACTCTTAACTGTATGCTAAGGAGGTAATTTGGCTATGTAATTTAGGTGTGAAGCAGACAGACATAAAAGGTGCAGGACACCAGACCTTAAAGACCACAGTTGAGGAGCATTGCTATTAAGGCTTGAGATATGTTAATACTACTCATACAGGGCATGCAGAGCTATGCTTAATGATCTTAGAGAACACAATCTTAATACCCACCTTCACATTTTTCCATTTAGCAAAATGAAATGAGCTCCTTTTTAATGTCTTTGGTTCATGCATTCCTTTTATTGGTAATAATTAGAGGTTCCCAAAAATCATACTTTGATAAAATGTATTTACAACTGATTGATAGAGGTTCCAACTTTTGTTCAACTGCAATTTATTCAAAAACATGAATATCATAAAAATCTCTCCCCTGCTGAACATGTATACTAAAAATTAATCATTTGTGTTTTTACAATGTTCCTTTTAAGTTTTTATAAAGGCTTTTCACCAATGATATCTATTAACCTCTGAATGTCTCTATGTATATGAAAAGGATTTTAGAAATTATGCAGAAAAGAGTATTGTGCTCATTCAGACATTATTTGCTACTTAATATTCTCTCTGCTTGAAATGAGTGCCATATCAGATTACCAGCCACTCCATCCTGCATCCAGAACATAATTTATGATCATCCTTGACCAATGCTGTAGACAGGGATCCAGCTCATCCAGACCAACTCAGGCCTTCCAAGAGTCCCTCTCCATAATAAGAGGGCTTGCCAGGAGGCGTGATATGCCATCTGGGACCTCATTGCCTTGATTTCCTTAATGAAAATCTCAGCATGAAGATGAAGAGGTCATCTGGGACAACGAGAAAAGAGACTGCTTGCCAGTAGTTTAGGCAACAGGGGGTCTCCGTAAATTTTTGTCCAGGCTCATGGACTCCCATAAATTAGGAAGGAAAAGCTGCCTGTAGTCATGTTTACAGCGGGAAAAGACAGTGAACTGTTTGTGAATCCACATATGCATGTGCAGCATGTGATCCAATGACAAGTGCAAACGTGGTCTGTGTGCATATCTTGAGTGAGAAGTTGCTAATTGGAGCCTCGGGTGACACTGTGGATGTATCGCAAAAGCTGTGAATCTTAACTGAAATGGACATAGCAACAGCTTTTTTAAAGCATTAGACTGGACATGCTGCGACCCAGAATGCTCCTGAGAGTGGATGGAGAAGAGAGAAGGTGTTGTTATTGTGCGTGTTAAGGTCAAGTGTAAGCCGGCTGTTAGCTCTCCTGTGCTTTGAGTGCTCAGGATCAAAAGTACTTTTTTAGAGAACTCTTTAAACTTCTAAAATATCCATTAAAATGCCATTAAGTACTTCTCATTCCTGCTTTTAACACAAAGGTTGTTTTTTTTTACAGAACACATTTTTTAGTAAGTTAATTTCCAGCTAAAAAGAGTAATTAGAAATTTTTGAAAAAGCCTTCCAATTATCCAAAAGAATTAACCTGTCTTTGTTAGATTGTTAGACCTTTAAAAGCTTTAAAGTTCTAACAATCTAAAAACTATGAGCTATTTCGGCAGGAAAATATCCTTTAACTGTCACACTGTGTAATATAAAATAACATTAAATTCTAATGTCCTCAGCTATTATCTGCATTTTCTACAGTTTTTCAGTTACACAGTTTATGATCATGCAAGGTTATGTAATTAAACAGTATCATGGACATGCATTTCTTGTTTTTATGATACCTATTTAAGAACAAAGCCAGAAAATTACAATGTCATTAAATGTGTTAATGTAATTAAACTATAGCTTTGTTAGTAAGGCAATACATGTTTATTTACAGTGAGGAAAATGAGTATTTGAACACCCTGATATTCTCCAACTTAAAAATCATGGAGGGGTCTGAAATTGTCATCGTAGGAGCATGACCACTGGGAGAGATATAATCTAAAAAAAAATTTTGTGTGATACTAATGCAAATAAGTATTTAAACACCTGAGAAAATCAATAATAATATTTGGTACAGAAGCTTTTGTTTGCAATTACAGAGGTCAAAAGTTTCTTGTAGGTTTTCACCATGTTTGCACACACTGCAGGAGGGATTTTGGCCCACTCCTCCACACAGATTTTATCTAGATCAATCAGGTTTCTGGGCTGTCACTGAGAAACACTGGTTTTGAGCTCCCTCCAAAGATTCTCTATTAGGTTTAGATCTGGAGACTGGCTAGGCCACTTCAGAACCTTGATATGCTTACAGAGCCACTCCTTGGTTATCCTGGTTATATGCTTCAAGTCATTGTATGGTTGGAAGACCCAACCTTCACCCATCTTCAGTGCAAGGGGAAAACCATATATTTTAGCACCCTGATAGAATCCGTTGCCCCATAACATGGGAAAAAATAAACAAATCCTGTGAATTTTAAAACTGTCATTATTTTTCTATTTTATATTTTGAAATGCAAAATAGTTAAAGTAAACACGACTGTTGGTTTGATGATCTTTATCAAATGTTTTTTTTTCAATTCTCAATTCAAAATGTCTGGAGCAAAGCTTCTCCAGACATTTTGAATTGAGAAATCTTTCTGGATGGAAAGCGAAACATCTTTAAACTTGGAAAAGAAAGTCCAGCAGTTTTGTTTTTAACTTTTTTTGGAATATTTTTAAATTGTTAGATAAACATTTAAACAGAAAACACATTGCATAAAGTTCATTAAAGTGGGAATTGATCATTTCAATAAACTAAAATTTAAGGTTCCCATCCTTTAATTGTGGCAAATATTGATCAAAGGTCACCAAATCCACAGGATTTGTTGTTGATAAAGAGCGGAATTAACACAGTTAAAGCTAAATTAATTTCTTCCCATGTTATGGAGGGGGAATGGATTATTTCAGGCAGCTAAAATATCCATTCTCTCCTCCTCCCATAACTTTTGGAAATAAAGAGCAACTGTTTCTAAATTCTCAAAACTTGTTACTAGATATTTCACCAATCCAGTAATCTGTCATATTTTACATTAGAACAGGATTTAACAGAAACTACACTCTCATCTTCACCCTCAGGGCTAAGCCCCCGATCTCCTAGAATCCCAGAACTACCCCTGGTAACAGGTCTTTGAGGGTCACCTAATAGACAGGTTTTCAAATACTTATTTGCAGCTGTATCATACAAATATATAGTTTAACAATCCTATAGAATGATTTCAGAATTTTTTCTTTTAGATTATGTCTCTCACAGTGGACATGCACTGACAGCGCACTCTCCTGTGTCTGCCCTGCTCAACAAGCACTAAGAGCAGCTGAGGGAGGGGGAGGGCCAGTAACATTACACTGACGACTGGTAGAGTTTTCTCCAGGGGGGGGCTCTGTCTGCAAAATAGACGTATACCAAAAACCAATAAAATGAATACTGAGTTATCACATTAATAAATGACAAGCTGAATCACTCAAAAAATCACCACAACAAATGCAACAATTGAGTGATCTGATCCCATACAGCAAATAACCGCTAGCTTATCCATCCCTAAGCAGGTTCCCGTGACTATAGTTAGACATATTGTTAAAGAAATTTAAGATCCATGTGACTGTAGCCAATGTCGCTGGGTGTGAGATTGATAACAAATCAGAGACAGATAATATGGATAGTAACAAAAGAGCCCAAAAACTTCTAAAGAGATTAAAGCTGAAATTCAAGCTCAAAGAAGATCATGTTGTGATTGCACCACCTGATGTTAAAGCTAAAGTCGACTTAATGGAAGAAAACCTAGGAGGACACCATTGTTGAAAACAAATCATAATAAAAAGAAACTTTCGAAATACAATAGGCCTTCGCAGCGCTTTGCTGCTCGGGCCTAAAAATAACAGGTTGGAATTTATCAAACTACATGATGGCAAGCCACACAGCTTCTGGGAGAACAACCTATGGTCAGATGAGACACAAGTTAAAAGTTTGCCAAGGTACATCAGCTTTATGTTCTCACATAGAAAAATTAAGCATATCAAGAAAAGAACACTGTCTTTACTGTGAAACATGGAGGAGGCTCTGTTATTTTCTGGGGCTGCTTTGCTTCATCTGGATCAGGGTGTCTCGAATTTCTACAGGATACAATGAAATCTCAAGACTACCAAGGTTATTCTAGAGATAAATGTTCTGCCCAGTTTCAGAAAGCTTGGTCTTAGTTCAGGGTCATGGGTCTTGCAATGGTATAATGACCAAAAACAGACAGAAAAAAAAATTTGCTAAGAGAAATGCTGAAGTGGCCTATGAGCCCTGACCTAAATCTTATTGAGCATCTTTGGAAGGAGCTGAAACATGGTGTCTGAAAAATGTA
This sequence comes from Cyprinodon variegatus, assembly GCF_000732505.1. NCBI lineage: Eukaryota > Metazoa > Chordata > Actinopteri > Cyprinodontiformes > Cyprinodontidae > Cyprinodon > Cyprinodon variegatus. The sequence continues at coordinate 128,973 of NW_015151033.1, read as the reverse complement.
GCCTTTAAACCGGAGAAAACTGGAGCATTTTGCTCATGAGGTTTGGACCAAAATACCTGCTTAGAAGTGTAGAAGTCTCACTGACAGTTACAGGAATTCTTTGATCGCAGTGATTCCTGAAAAGTTATGCAACAAAATATTAACGGCACACAATGGACTTTGTGAGCTAAAGTAAAGATTTGACGCATATTAGTTATTTCAAATGATTCCTCAGGCCAATATACAGCGCTTGACACTATCAATGCTACAAGCAGGTATCTCCTCTTGAAATGATGACTAAGTTGGGAGATAACGGACCGTCATTGGCCAGGTCATGTGATCTGGACAAATGTATCGCTTTATGGCCACAGGCTCTTGTAACATCATGGAGATGAGGTTTTTGCTCTGTTTTTCGGCCTGCTCAACTACTGGTCATGGTTGAGGCAATGAAGAAGTTTAAACCTTCTGAGGAGACTTAAAAGAGAACACGTGAAAATGATCAAGCCTGAGGAAAAGCAAGAGTCGATCATGGAATGGAGTTTGTTGGCATAGGCTGAAAGAAAAAGAATATAACACAGATTGTCTTTTCTCAACTTTATTATTAGACTGGTAAGTTAACACTTTTCTCCTAGTATACAGTCACTTATCTTTGTTATTATTTTCAATGTTGTCAGGGTGCTGTGGTGGATTCTGTGCCAGTGCTTTGTGCTCCTTGGTTTCAAGACACCCTGAAAAAACTCTGCGTGTCATCCTTGTT
>NW_015151033.1:112409-127849 GCF_000732505.1 Cyprinodon variegatus | reverse complement strand
GGCACACAATGGACTTTGTGAGCTAAAGTAAAGATTTGACGCATATGAGTTATTTCAAATAATTCCTCAGGCCAATATACAGCGCTTGACACTATCAATGCTACAAGCAGGTATCTCCTCTTGAAATGATGACTAAGTTGGGAGATAACGGACCGTCATTGGCCAGGTCATGTGATCTGGACAAATGTATCGCTTTATGGCCACAGGCTCTTGTAACATCATGGAGATGAGGTTTTTGCTCTGTTTTTCGGCCTGCTCAACTACTGGTCATGGTTGAGGCAATGAAGAAGTTTAAACCTTCTGAGGAGACTTAAAAGAGAACACGTGAAAATGATCAAGCCTGAGGAAAAGCAAGAGTCGATCATGGAATGGAGTTTGTTGGCATAGGCTGTAAGAAAAAGAATATAACACAGATTGTCTTTTCTCAACTTTATTATTAGACTGGTAAGTTAACACTTTTCTCCTAGTATACAGTCACTTATCTTTGTTATTATTTTCAATGTTGTCAGGGTGCTGTGGTGGATTCTGTGCCAGTGCTTTGTGCTCCTTGGTTTCAAGACGCCCTGAAAAAACTCTGCGTGTCATCCTTGTTTTTTTAAGTAAACAATCTTATATCTTCCCCACCCGTCTCCTCAGTGTGTTCCCCATGTGGGTTAGAAAACAAGGGACCATGACAGATTTTTAAAATAAGCAGTTATAGGTCTAGCGCCACTAGTGGCCAAAAGTTACACAGTGTGCCTTTAAGTCAAGGGTAACATTTTTGTCATGGCCGGTTTCATGAGTTCAATACATTCAGTTAAAGCAGGACTGAAAGCAATGTCTGACTATCATTTGTTTATTTTCATAAAATTTGTTTGATTGAAGTTATTTCTGTGACAATTTTGGATTTTTTTTTTCATTCAACAAGGGGTACAAACAATTTTGTCAAAGCGTATGGTATTTATTTATTTAAGGGAAAAAACACTTTCAGTTTCGAAACTGACTAAATCCCTTTTTGTTGCTAAAGCATCTCTGCTTGGAGCTTTATCTCTAATATTGGATTAGATAGATTTTAATCATGAGTACCTTACAGCTGCCTAAACAAAAACCGGGCTGTAAAACAGTTGGAGCATCAAGCCAGTTTTGGAGTCCAAGGAAGAAAAGGTTGCAAGAGAGCAAATATTTTTGACGATAATTGATTTGATTTCTTAAAGAAGCAAACCTTTTGTTTTACAAGTAAACCATACTTAGGGTGGTGATATTTTGTTGTGTGTCAATTTCTTTCCTTGGACTGTATATCAATTATTTTTGGATAACACTTTATTTTATTAACTCATTCAACCGATTCTATCGATGTGTGGGTTTTTATTGCAACCTAATTGTCAACACGATAATGAGATGAGGCTGGTGAAGAATTATTAATAAAAAACGAGGAAATTATCAAAACACACAATAGAAAACAATACATCTTAACCAAATACACAAAGAAGCTTTAAACCAAGGAGGTAAGGCTAATAATGACCTAAGGAAATAAACTAGAATAAACAATTAAGAGAAAGCAAGAAATGGGTAATACACTAAACATAAAAGAGAACTCATTTGACAAGATCGTTCTCACATAAATTAACACAAAGGAGTTATTTATGTATGGTTATGCCATATGGAGCATAAAGTTACACTAAGGAAACAATTAGAGCACAAACTCAAAAGAAAATATAAACCAACCATCTGTGGATCATAATAAAGCTACATTATATCTCCCAAGGAATTGGCTCCTGTTAGTAGACTGTTGCTGTAAAAGCTTGTGCTCTCTTTCATACAATAAAATAAACCTACTTAGCTGTGTCATTAAAGAGTATTGTCCCCCTTTCAGATAACTATAAAGAACAGTCCAATTTTTAGGCAGGTCAAAGCATAGTTTTTACAACTTCTCAATGTTATCATTTGTATAATAATGTTAATGGTGTTGGTAGGTGTAGTACTGTAGCAGCACACAGTTGTGAAGATTCAAAGTGGAGCATCACAACTTTCTCTATAATGCTCCACTTGATATCCTATGCATGTAGAACTTTATCAGACAATATTCCAAATGTGATTGACACCAAGACTGAAATAAAAGGACAAAGAAGAAAGGAAGCAAGATGAGATGAGATGAGGGAGAGAAGTTAAGAATACAGGGTAGAAACACAACATAATATCCAAGGGATTGGCTATGCTCCAACAACTGCAGAGAGAGAAAAAATAATAGAAAAAGGTATCATAGGTACAAAAAATCAACACATATCAACAACATCACTGTAAATACAAAATATTATTTAGAACAAAATGTATTCACAGGCAGCTAACTTTAGGGTTTATCTGTATGGATATGTATCTGTGATCATAAGGATCCAAACACTTAAGAGTGTATATTTGAGTGTTTTGCTCGGAATAGAGTATGAACGGTATAGTTTGTTTAAAGTTTACCACAAGCCACCAGGGAGATGTGGCAAACATGTGGTCAGATAAAACCAAAATATAATTTTTTTGGCAACAATGCAAAATGTTATGTTTATCATAAGAGCAACACAGCTCATTACCCTGAACACACCATCCCCACTGTCAAACATGGCGGTTGCAGCCTCATGGTTTGGGCCTGCATTTCTTCAGCAGGGACGGGGAAGATGGTTAAAATTCAAGGTAAACTGGATGAAGCCCAAATTCAGGAACATTTAGGAAGAAAACCAGTTGGATTCTGCAAAAGACTGAGACTGGGACAAAGATTTATTTGTCTTCCGACAAGACAATGATTACAACATTAAGCAAAATCTACAATGGAATGGTTCACAAATAAACATATCCAGGTTTTAGAATTGCCAGGTCAAAGTCCATACCTGAATGTTATTTGGAAAATTTATTGAAATAACTGAAAACTATTGTTCACAAACAGTCTTCATTCAACCTCACTGAGCTTCATCTATTTGGCAAGGAATAAAGGGCAGTCTCTAAATGTGCAAAACTGATAGAGACATACCCCAAAGCAGACTTGCAGGTCTAATCACAGCAAAAGGTGGAGCTGAATAATTGTGCACACCAAATTTTGCAGTTATTTATTTAATTTAAAAAGTTTTAAATTTGCAAAAATGTTTGCTCCACTCCATGATTTACGAGAAAAAAGGCATTGTATGTGAGATGATCCTAACTAAACAGTGCAGAGCCACACAAACTCAGAGAAAACATTTTGATCACAGTAGATTGACCAAACAGAAGATTTTAAGTGTTAATACATTGTTATTGTATAAGAAATGTAATCTTGTGTTTCCGTAACTAAAAATATTCATGTAAATGTATTTGATTCCAGTTGTTACTAAGGACAATAAGCTCAGATTTCCTTTTTTTTTCTCTGCAGCCTGCAGCTGTCACAGTAAACCTGGTGTTACAACCAAAGCTAGGGCAGCCACAAGCCACTGTGCACACACAGCTAATTCACAGTTTGTTTGTCCTGGCAGGGATACATTTAGAGCATTGCGCTCTCCGGCTGAATGAGGAAAGGATCGATATACAGCCAACTCAACAAATAGGATTTAGCTCCAATTAGATTCCATTTCCAGGTGTTGTGCGTCTGCATATCCTGTTTTGACAGAATAAAACTTGGAGAGTAGGAACATTAAATAGCTGATCTACCTCACAAACACTTAAAAAACTGAATGTTTGGTTTTAAATTCTACTTTCTTAAGACTTTGCTTAATTCCTGGTTAAAACATGTTTTAGTCTGGACTACAATTTTGGACTCAAGTTTAAAAGTAGCTGATGTATTAATTACTATTAGGTATGTTTACATTTGTCACATTACAGCAGAAAACCTAATGTGCTCTAATGGTATTATGTAATAATAAAAACTGAACTTTATTGATCTCACATTGGAGAAATTTACCTCTGCATTTAACCTATCCCCTTGGGGAGAAGAGGGCTGCCATTGTGCAGCGCCCTTGGAGCAATCAGGGGTTAAGGGTCTTGCTCAGGAACCTGGGTACTTGCAATCTTCTCCGAGCACAAGCGCACTGTTCTAACCCACTAGGCCAAACCTCCCCAACTTGGAGTATATATATCCCCAATATGCCAATACAAAATAACACATAATTAACATGTAAAGCCAAAGTGACACATCATATTTAGATTTGTGCATCAATTGGCATCCAGCCCTCCTGAACAGATACTTAGTAGGACCAATTTTCACTAACATTGCTACCAATAATGTCTTAAATAGCCATTGCAGATTTAAATACTGAATTTCTTGTCCCTTGTTTGCAAAATAGCTCAAGCTGAAACACACTGGATAAGGAGTGTGTATAAACATCCACATTTCGAAATCTTATATTTTTTTAATTGGATTTGGTAGTTCCAGGGGGGTGACATGGCTGGAAGCCTGGTCTGTTTTTTCTTTTCCTGGCAGTTTTCTCGCACTGATTTCCGGCTGCTCCTGTCTGAGCTCCAGAATGCTGTCTCACCTCACCCTCTGCTGTCCAGGTGACCCGCGACCCAATAAGGGACAGCAGATCCCTGAACTGGGTCACAGATTTGCGGAAGTACCGCTTAAAGCGACCGTCGACTAGACCGAGCCTCTGGAGGAGGTGGTGGTATTCCCCATACTTTTTCTGTCTCTAGGAAACTTGTTAACCTAGGAATGCTGACAGGTTTTTTTAGCTTTCTAAAAAAAAAAAATCAAAACTAGTTGCTTTGTAAATCCATGTCGGCCATGATGAGGTATAACCAACAACCAGAAGACTTCATGTTGTAGGAGCCTTTTGCCAGCCGGGCGAATTTGTCTGCTCTGCGAAAAGATTTTGTGACGGGAGCAGATGGAACCAGAAACAGATGGAACTGCCAACATTTTTGCAGGTTGTGAACACAGCTTTAAGGTTATCAGACCACAACACTGTCCACCAAATGTTTGTGTTGGTGGAAAATGTTGGTGGCAAATGTCACTGTTTTTGGCAAATGTCATATCATGATTTTCTTTCTTCAATAGCTTCCCTCTTACCACTCCACTATAAAGAAGGAATGAAAAATGAAAACTTCTTTACTTTAATGTCAGTTGAGAAATTCAACAGATTTTCTCACTTTAACTGTGGACCTCTACTGATTCTCTGAATAATGCCCTGCTTGCTAAGCTTAGGCTGACAACCAAGTTTTGGTAGATCTACATTTCGCCACAATCTTTGCTTTGGATTAGATAGTGCTCAGAGACCTATTAAACTGAATAAATGAAACACACTAAGGCTAGTGATTACAAGAGGAAAGGATGATCAGAAGTTTAACAACTACAAAAAATTCTTCATGGCCACAAAAGTGGGGATAATTTTTTTCTGTCTTCATAGTCTCACTCTTTGCATTCCCACCTTGCTTCAAATAGTTTCTTTCCCTTTCTTGAGGCCTTAATTCGCCTTTCTATCACCTGTATAGAAACAAAACAACATAATTGTGGTATTTCTCTTCATGTCATTTTGTAGAGCTCTTCATGCCCCTGTAGGAATGAAGAACATTAGAGATCAGAAAGCACACAGAGGAATGTGACACGCTAGAGAATCGCAGGTGGACATGTGAAAAGTCATTAAGTGCCCCTTCTGTCACCACATAGAGGGGAGCGCCCTGGGTCAAACGGAGAAAGCGACTGCAGAGGTGTAGCAGAGACAGACAGCGATCATAACAGGCCGAATGGGCAGGTCTAATGGTGCAATGGGGTCCAATTACAGCACTTCTTGACAGCTGCTAACCAACACAACCCTGGTTCACCTACACTAGAAACCAACCAATGGCTGGCCTGCGGAGGACATTGTTAGCTCTTGAAAAGTTATCTCCCTGGACACCCTGTAGGAAACAATGGTCCACTGCACACAATTTAAGGGCATCACTGTGCACGAAGGAATTTAGCTTGATGAGCAAAAGGGCTCTTTTCATTTTTTCCTTATCTGTGGTTACCAGCAGGAGCAAGAAGCAGGGGACTATTTGTTCACTTGTTATTTTCTTTAACTGATTTTTATTATTGCCTGTACCTCCTGGTTTTGTTTTAGAAAAGAATTGTATTTAGAATCCTCCAGGTAATCATCATGGCCTGTGAGAACACTTTTTAGAACCATCTGCTGAATTGGAGCTAGATATTAAAATAGGCTGTATAGAAAAAGAGATTTTTTTTACACTGTTCAGCACAAAAGCAGAATAAATATTTCCTAATGGTGATTTCATCTCACTAAATAAAAAATAAATAGGGAGTGTTTAAACTTATTTTAAAGTCAGAAGCTTGTCTTTTCTAGTATTATGGTTTATCCTTTCCTGTTTCTTCTATTCTTTATGGCTTGGTATCCCTCCACAAGCTTCTCCAAACAACCTAATCCTCCTAACAAAACAGGAATAACGGAGTCAGATCTGTATGATGATTTAGTCACACATATTCCTCGACCTCTGGTTATAAATTTCTTCTGAGACTAAGATCAGGGCTTTGTTTTTGACTTTCAAAAACTGAATTTTAACAAATATAAGATACTTATTACCTACCAGACCTTAAAAAAAAAAAAGAATACATTTGCCAGATTTAATTGTGAAAAAAGGGTTACATGTCTTTTCTATACAGTGCATCTACACATCTGGTTTAAAGAAATACTCATATTCAAAATAATAATTGTGCTGCTGTGAAAATCTTCACCGCTTCAATCTATCAACAAGCAGTGCATTGAAATAAAGGGGACTTTCCTCTGAAATGGCCTGCTAATGTTCCCAGGGGTTCTGCACACACATCTGTCTTCAAAGAGGGCAGCTTGCCCTGTGAGTGAATTACTCTTCAGCACTTAAAGTACATCCATTCACTTATAGCAAACCTGCCTGCTTTCCAGGCTGCTAAATTGCTGCAGGTCGTTTCTGGTGATGAAGATGTTTTTTTTTTTTTTCCCTCTTCTGCATGTGTAGGGAAGGAGAGGTGTTCACTAAGTGCTCAACTAAACAGTACATTTGTGTAGATAAAACACATAAACACAAAACATAACTATTGCTGCTAGATTAGCTCATTTAAATTAAATACACAAATCAGCCTCCAGTAAGATTGAATGAAATTGATGGGTTTATTCAAAGCATCTTTAACCCAATGAGACTTGCACTACTTAAAAACCCAAAACTTTCAAAAAATTTTCAACTTTTACATTTTCAAAAAAAGCAGACATTTTACATATTGATCTTTGCTCCACTTGCTGATGAGGCCGTTTTATTCTGGGGTACAGGTAGGGCTGGGTACCGAACATCGGTTCTTTTATGGTACTGACCGAAAAGCATCGGTTTTACAGAGTATCGAAACATGCCTCGTTTTTCGGTGCCAAGTTTCGGTGATTGGCTGTAACACTTAACGTGATTGCGTCATCGAGGAAAAATACATAGGTGGTCACGCCTACAGCCAGGGTTCATGTGTATCTGTTGTGAACTGGTTGCGAGCGTAGTGGAACCCCTTTAAAATGCCCCCCAGGTCAAAAGTGTGGCTTCACTTTATTAAGACTGATGCCAATGCAATACATCCTGCACGGAAGCAATTTAAGAGCAGAAAGTTGCTTGGTGTTTGACTGCAAGAGAGCAGACCGCAGCCGGCGCAACCGTACCCCTTTCAGCAGCCGTGGGCAGTGCAAAGCCAGAACGGAGTGAATCATGCTGCTTTCACACCATACCGCAGCAAGAGCAGCAAAATTGCATCTGCTGCTTCCTTTTTGCTGCTTGTACCAGTTTCTGACTCGCGGCTGAAGCAGCTTTGCTGCTCTGGCTGCGCGGTCGAAAAGTGGCTCTGACGTGCGTTGGGTGGAGCTACTCCATCCTTTATTTGCCTTGCAGCTATATTTGCTGTGATCAGTGAGAATAAAGTAGTTTTATTATGTCTTTAAGTGGGAAAATCCACCTGAAAACTTAATCAGTGCAGTCAGTTCATCCAGATTACCATCCTGTCTTCCAATATTATTTCTGTCGGAGCCGCTCAGACCCCCACATACCGGTGGTGCGCTGTCAGTAGGATCCCATTCAACTGGCTTGCTTGTCTCCTGAGAAAGCAGATGTGTTAATTTTTCTAAAGAAAAACTGCTAAGTAAAAAGGTCCTCACAATGTACCAGTGAATATTAGACACTGACTTGTTTGCAACTGTTCTTCTTCACTGAAAAGAATTATTTTATGTAAGAGGAAAAATGTAAATGGAAAAAATCGGAGCTTAAACTAAAACTCTTTTGTTTATTGATTTGTACTTTATTATGTTGTGTAATTTTCTTTTTCTTCGAACTGATATTATAAAACTGGTATCGAAAAAAGTAACGTTCAGGAACCGGTATCGAAGTGAAGGTATCGGTTTTGGTACCGGCACCGAAAATGTTTGAACGCTACCCAGCCCTAGGTACAGGTGACTTCATGATACCAGTAACAGCTGTTCTAGCACTGACATGCAAGAAGAAGATATTGCACTATTTAAACACTAAAATGCTTTTTAAAAAAGATATTCATAAATATTTTTATTACTATGTGTTATTCTTGTTACAATGTGATTTTCAAGCATACTGAGCCGTTTACAGGTTATAATATAGAATTTTTATTATATGTATGTCTGGACTTTAGTTGCCATGTTTTTTTTGGACAGGTATCTTACTGTACCTTAACTAATGACCTCATCAGTTGCAAACAGCTATTTGTATTTACTCAGCCTATAGTTGTCTAATAAAAATGTTATATATTGGTTTGAGAGATGTACTGTATAAGGGGCCACCCACTTTACTATGTCACTGTAATATTTATAAAAGGAAAATGTAATTAAACCACAACTGCATTAAAAAAAAAGGTTAATCAGGCAAGACATAAAAGCTAGGAAAAAATATTAATATGGGCAGAAAAAGCAATTAAAGTTGATAAATGATGTAATCTGAGGTGTTTGTGTGCACCAGACTTGTCCAGCTGTGTTAAGAAAATGAAAACTTATTTTTATAACTTATGCAATCCAAATTCTAATCAAACCGACCATATTTCTCTTCAAAATTAACCTCTCTTCATAAACCTGAATGCCTTGACCAGACGCCCTAAATATAGCTTTCCTCACCACATACTGGATCTATGCTTGCCAATTACTCAACAGATTATATCAGCGGCGACAGTGTGACTGTGGGGTTCATTATCCCATTGAACCTTAACCACCGTAAACCTCTTCTTAGTGAGGTTACATGCAAACTCAGCACTGCATTTCAAGGAGGTTGAGCTCAGGGGGTTGCAATTTGACATGACAACTCCCTAAGCTCTGCAGAAAGGCTTCACATCTCGATAATAAAAGTCAGTGGGTCATGCTCGGCACAGTCATTATTCTCATATTAAAAAGTGATCTGCTCTGGTGTACCTTTGATCTGAAATAATTTTTTATTCCACCGGCAGCCACATGCTCCAGCACGGTATCTTGGGACTTGGACTTCACTTTCTTGATTCATATTTCCTCTATAAATTTTACTCTGAGTCCTGCAGGGCCATTCTGGTGAGACAGTGGTGTAGAATGGCATACAAAGGCATAGCATAATTAAGTCCCCTCTGTGCTGTAATACTATATTTAACTACCTGTTACTTTAATTTTATCATATGAAAGGCTGGGTATTGCCCAATAACAAAAAATGTGCTCGACTGAACATATCAGCTAGTATAGGTACTAATTTTTGCTGTGCAAAATGTAATTTGAACTGGAAATAGAAAATGTTTGGGTGTAATTCCTAAAGAGGACAACAGCCTGTTATCTAAAGACTTAAAAAACAACATCAACTACAAAAAAAACCTTAATTCCATTTTAGAAAACTTGTTTCCTATGTGAGGGACCTCTCATCCTTTGTTGTCCAGCTTTTGTGTGATTGAGAGGGAAACTGACAAGTGAGTCTCCTCTTTCCTCCTCCAAGCTCTATCTGTTTTATTGGAGCTCTAGAACTCAATTTCCAAGTCATTTAAGGGTTGTCTGAGAAAGCACACGGAGATGGGTGTGAGATGTAGCCTCATCTGCCCATAAGACACATACACAGTCAGCTGTTTCACCAGTTGTAATCTTACAGAATTTACCTATTAATTGAAAAATCATAACAGCTTTATATTTTCTAAATATTTAAACAGCAATACATATGTTGTATGTATTGCTGTTTAAGTAGAACTGAGAACGACTACTCTTAGATAAGGGAATCACAGCATAATTAAGGTTTACTCGAATCAAAATACAAGAACTATACATTTTTCTTATTATGAAACCACAGAGATCACAATGAAGAGTCAGTTTAATTATCTGCTTTCTTCGCAGCTGTTCTAAAGTTGCATTAGCTACAATATAAAGCATTATATATATTTGTAGGCATTCTTTTAACAAGCATTACATTGAGAAGGGCTGCCCCCACTATGCTCCGTACAAAACAAATGATCCACTGCATTGTTTTATCAGTTAGCAGACAAATCACTGCCAGCATGAAAATATGAAAACTTATGCCCATATTGGTTTTTATGTAGTTATTTGAAAAATAGCTACGTAAAAACCAAATGAGGGACAAAATAAATCTGGATGGGAACTGTAAGGCAATTTGACAACAGGGAAACTGGCATGGAGAGCACTAATACTTTAGAATGATCTGGTGAAGAAGTGAAGAAAGTAGCAAGCTTTGAACTAGGTTGAGTGGAGGTTTTTGAGGTGCCAAATGTAGAGATGAGGAGGCAGAGGTTAGTTTTGTAGATTTATTCAGGTTCCCACAGGCAACTGAAGCAAAGTCCAAAAACATAAAAACCGACAACTAGTGATGGGTCCAGCAACACAGATGTGTCGGTGCATACGTCATGCCCATAGAGCAACAAGTTGTTTCAAGTGAGACATGTTACCTATACAGGAGTTGTTTATAACTGACTGACACACTAAACTGTGTCTAAAAACGGCTCTGTCAACATGATGCATCTGTTAAAAAATGAGGTTTATCATAAAAATTATCAAGAATTTTGGAGAAGCCTAAAAGGAATAGGAACATTTCAGCCATTGCATTTTCATTTTCTCGTTGTGTCAGTTTTTCTTTCATTTATCACTCAACTTATCTGAATTAAGTTAATTTCAAATTGACTCTCAGTTTATTTACTGTTTTTACTGTACTTTTTGTTTTCAAAATATGATTTAAAATCCTAGTCCACAAGCATCCTTTCACATTATTATATATGTTTACATTATTTATGGGCTGCATCTAATAATATCAAAGATATTTTCAATTTAAACATAGATATGAAATAATACAATATAACCTAATTTAACTTAAACTATATAATTTAACTAGGTCATCAAATCAATTCAGTTTAGTCAGTCAAATAAGCTGCCTGTAGTGTCTTTAAAGTTCCAGCAGGTGTCAGTATTCTGTGAGACAGTATAAACACAGTATCAATACAGTTTCGCAATGGGTCGAAACGCATCAAGATGCCTCATTAACCCATCAATACTGAAAATCAAATATCTAAAAAACTTAAGAAAAAAACTCTCGAGGAGGGGCAAACAGATGACAATGCAACAAGAAACCACCAATGAGGAACTGCAGAGGTGGTGTATATATGGAGAACAGAACAAAGGAATTGGCTAATGAGCTGAATATGGAGCAGGTGTGAATAGAACTAAAGGGGAGGCAAAGGGAAAGAAAACAAGCACAACGGGGCAACAGAGAGTAACTCAAGAACTCAACACAGCTACAAAACTACTACAAAGACATAAAATTACAAAGAATCTAAAAATAAACCAAAACAGAAGGCAGAACCCTGACACTTTTGTGTTAGACTATTCCTATCTAAAACTGATCTTCATCAATAAATAGGGTCAATTGCATTAAAAAATAATAAAACTATGGTATACAGTAAGTATGATTGCAACTCCAGAGTATGAGCTGAGGGTCGCAGTTTACCCACCTCCAAAAACTAGATCACAGTACGGCTTCAACCCTGTTGGTACAAGACAAAAAAAGAAAACAGAAAGAAAATAGTGTGTTTGAACTGCTGCTTTAACAGCATTGAGTTAAAGTTGCAGGGAAGTGGCTGTTCTAACCGTTGCATTTCCAAATTCTCCCGAGTGGTGCACGACTTTACACGAGTGATTGGTTGTCTATCAAGGGGGCCGGATTGTTGAGGCGGAAGGTTCGCAAACAAGTTTGGTTGTGGCAGGTTTGTTGGAATCATCTTGTTAACCAGTTATTAACTTATTGCTAGTAGGTTCCCAATGGTAAATTACACCTAGTAGCACTTAGCAACGACACTGTCAAGGAACGCTATGGACAGCGGAAACATGCAAGAGGAGGAGAGTTTTGTGTCGGAGATCGTGGATGAGTCTCTTCCGTCATGCATTTTTTTTTATTTAGAGGAGGAAAGCAGACAGAGGGCTGTTGGTATATGATTGGCTGAATTTAACTGGTCTGAATAAGATAATGACTTTAAGAACCAATTGCATGCTAAGAATATCAGTTTATATAAAATACTCTGTTCATTTAAATTCTATCATAAAAACATATAAGTATGCAATAGGCACTAAAAATGTATTGAATATAGGCTTTTATATTTATATTTTAGGTTCTGTTTATTCAGTCAAACTAAAAGAAACTATAATGATAACATGATAATCTCAATCACCGTGTAACATTTTTAAGTAGAAGTAAGAATAGTTAATTCCTTTCTCTCTTAAAGCTTAATATATTATATTACATAATAAATATGTGTGTTCTAGTTTTGTTTTTACACCATAAGATTCTTCCTTTAGGTTATCAAATTGTGTAAGTCTAATTCTGCCCCATGCCTGATTGTAATTCTCTGTATCACCGATGGAGAGGCTGAAATCCAACCTGTTGCCAGAAAAAGCTGACCTCAGTCCCAGCACAGAGGCTCTGATCATGGCAGCAGATAAACAGGCCCTGAGCCATCAGATTCACTCAAACCGAGGTCTACCACAACAGTTAGGACTCAGTGTGGAGTGTTTGATTTCTCTGAGACAGACTGACTCAGAGCTCAGCAGCGGAGTGAGATGCAAGCTGGCACAGTGTATGGCGAAAAGCATAAACAAGTGGCTTTCAGAGACATCAGTGCCAAGTAAGGCTTTTTAATGGCCCAGTTCCAGTGGAACACCCCAGCTAAAGTGGCTAAGAACATAACGATCCTGGACAATCAGTTGGACAGGGAACAGAGGAGGGAGAGTTGGACAGATCAAAGCTGACAGTAACTTCAGAGAGAAGTAGCATTAGAAGACTGTGAAATACAAGGGTCTGAGAGAACAAGTGGAAATGATGTTGACAAGAGCAAATACATCCCTCACGTCCACACCTCATGGAGAAAATTGAATTATTGTAGATGAATATGTTTCCCCCTGCGGCTCCACTCGGCTTAGGTAATTGTGCCAGCAGAATCAATTGGCTTCTTCCTGTTTGTGATGCGAGCGTGCACAGAATCTTTCATGCAGATATATGGTCCTGATCACAAAGTCCAGTAATTTAAAAGACTTAATCAGGCTTGATATGTTGTAATACCACCTTTGGTATAACAAAGATATACTTAACCCGATACTTTACCAAGATACTGAAGCAATGCAGCTACCAACCAGACCCACTTCTGTCCATCCGTTTTACTCTCAGCAAAGGTACCATGACAAGTTCATCAGACAGAGCTTATCACTAACTGTCTGGGTCCAGGTAAGTTATGAGTGTGGGCTGAAGTGACGCATTAAGAAGTAGAACGGTTAATAATCAAAGCTTCTATTTATCTCCTTATATTCCTTCTAAATATGATTTTTCCTGTTCATCTCAACAGAAGGTTTTCAATAAAACGCACATCAGTGCAAAGCTAGGTCAATTTGATACAGTTATCCTTGAACCCTAAATGTTTTAGAAAATGCAATGCACAAGAAACATGTTTAAAGAAATGAGTCATTAAGTATTTTCGTATGAAATGTTAAAAGCCACCAAGAGTGGAATTCATAATTCTTTAAATACCAAAGGGTTGATAAAGAGGAGAAGGCAACAAATTTGATTTGTATTTAATATGAAATCACGATAAAGTAATTACTTTTTTAAGCTTATAATCATCATTTAGTAAAGTTCTCAGCTCAACTATTAGAGTTTTTTTTTAAAGCATTAACTAACATAAAGTAGCACTTAATGTTATTCAATTTTACTTATGATTCATTTCAACACTTAAGACAAACAATAAGATGGGGAAATATAAAGGATATAAAGGATCATTATTCCAAAATCCGATTTTTTGTTTTTGTTTTTGCTAAACTGAAAAATTTTTGAACTGTGTATTCAATAATTTTCTCAACTTTAACACATGGTTACAAAAATTCAATTAACTATTTTTTTGTGAATTTAAGTAAAATGTTAAAATGTGTATAAAAAATGTGAGAAGAATGAAACTTGGAACATAATAGAAAGCTTCCAAAAGATGCTGGTATTACATTTGGATCAAACAGAGGATTCAGCTTATATTGTTCCACCAAACCCCGGCCTTATTATACACTGCCTGGCCAAAAAAAAATTCACTCTAATAATTCACTCTAATACTTTGTTGGACCGCCTTTAGCTTTGATTACGGCACGCATTCGCTGTGGCCTTGTTTCGATAAGCTTCTGCAATGTCAAAAGATTTATTTCCATCCAGTGTTACATTAATTTTTGAGATTATCGGGTGTGGAGACTTTATAAACAAATTTTGGACCAACATTTCTAATTTGGGTTTCAGTCAAATAGATTAAAATATGTGGAAATAAAAACAACATAGTTGACAGGATGTAAGATGTTTTTGGTTTTTGTTTTTTTAATATGAGCAACATGCTGATCTTTTTTTTTTTCTACAATACATGAAGAAATACTAAATTGTTTTTCAGATTGCAAACACATAGAGGCATTAATTCAGTGGGAAATTTTTTTTATTAACTTGGGTTAAGGATTAGGATTAATTCAGTGATAAAATCTAACTGAGCCTACTATAGTAGTAGCTAGGAGGGACAATCTGAAGCCATTCTACGTGACCAATAACCGCTAATAACCGACATTTAATGGGATGATAACATCAGAAGTGGCTGAAATTATCCTAATTTAAAATAAAATTTAAAAAACAGTTTGAAGGTTAATGCCTCATGTTTTATAGTTACATTTGAAACCGGATGTTTGATAAGCACATAACTAAGTATTAATCAAATAAGACTTATTTTCCCTGCTTTAAGTGGAGGTGTAACAAAAATTAGTTTTATTTCTTACAAACCAAAATAATAAAGGTGTCATGATGGGTTCAGAAAAGCCCAATATGCAGAACACAACGGAGACAGATGAAAAGTTTAACAATATTTATTTGAGCACAAGCACAAGGAATTAAACACTGGAACTGGTTCAGGCCTGGGGGCAGGTTCACTGGAGTCTGTGAGGATGATAGTTCAGTTAGCTCTGGATCTGAGGAATTTGAGTTTG